>NW_010548352.1:51147-67584 GCF_000687285.1 Phaethon lepturus
GATTCTTGCTGCTGTTTGGCCCTTGCCCAATTGATCCCCTGACGTAACTGAGCAACCATGAGGCGATTTTCAACATGCTTACGGGAGGTTTGAAGTTGCCATAAGGATCTCAGTCCTGCATTCCCAGACTGATGTAGTTGTCGCGATTGCTTTACTGACACCGTTGTAAGGACTTCTCATTTGAGATTTTGCCCAAAACGGCTTGGTGTTCTCTGGCTGCGCCCCGCCAGGGTAAAGCTGTCTCTTACATTCAGGCACAGCATTTGCCTGTTGCATATCGCACGCGTTTCGAAGTGCAAGCTGAAGGCTGGCATCTCTCAATTTCTTCTCGTCGGAGATGCAACAATCCTATCTTGTCAGGGTTCATCTCTTCCATGAGAGCATTGGGACCAAGGGATGTAATAAAGTTTCTGCAGAAGCAGGGAGGTTCAGGACACGGGAGGGGAAGAGGAAAAGCACCACGTAACACTTGTGCAGCGGGGAGGATGTCCTCCCGTGCCCCAAAGTCTGGGGTTAGCATCTCAGATCATCCATAAAAAAGGTGTTTGGGGAAAAGACAGAGGTGGTGGCACAGGAAGCAGGTCTTCAGGAGAGGGTGGGACTAACCGATAAAATTCCCTCCTTCGATATGCCAGCAGTACACGCTAGGAACTCATTTACCTTGCCTGTCTTACCAGCAGCGAGGCGGCTTGCGGCAGCAGCTGTGCGACTAGGAGGGCACCTGGGGTAGTTGGGAGCTCCTGTGCCAAACCGGAGACAACCCACACCCGTGAGCGACCGTGGGACAACACGGCCATTAATGAGAGGGGCTACACTATGAGCTATGCTAATAAGTCAGCAGTTAGCTGTAGTTCATTTCCTATGCTGCTAAAATCTGAGGTAAATTGGAAGTGAACACCCAGTGAAGAGCAGCCTGGATACATTCTTCAGTTGCTTGGTTCTCAAAGCGCTGATCAACTCTGGCCAATATTAAGACTTTGAAGGTTATTGATGCTTTTTAGAAACATCACCAGATCAACAGTGTACTGCAGAGGTCAGGAACAGAGTAGAGCAGAGCCATCTTCCAGCAGTCAATAGAATTCACTGCATCAACCAAGCTGAGCGTTGCATGGGTTAATGCAAAATAACCAACACGGAATAAAGTGCTTCTGTTTTGCAGCAGGATTGCTGGCATAATCAGAGTTCTGAAATCATTATTACGCAAGATTTTTCCCAAGTCTATTTTCAGTTATGTTGTCACCAAATTTCGCATTTTCTGAACTTCGGAGGATCTGTAAACAACTTCAGTCTAACAAGGCTGTGCCCATGGTCAGGGAGCAGCAAGCGCCGGATGCTCCCTAAGGGGCAGGGAGCCAGAAGCCGAGCGCAGTAACACAGCCAAGGTCCAGCCCCATGGTAACCAACCAAGGCGAGCAGGCCACACCCAAAGATCTTGCCCCCTAAGTTCAACCATCAAAGGTCATCCCACAAATTTACAGTGATGAGACAGGGCCAACAGATCAGTCCACAAGTCAGGGCCAAGATCAGGTCTCCTGAGAGCAGAGTCCAGTGATTGCTGGGCAGGCCCATAGTTGGGAGACAGATCCAAGGTCAAGCTGGGATCAGTCCAGAGGTCAGGATCAATGGGTCCATGGCCAGGTACAGTTGTGGCTGAGCAGTACTCCAGCAGAGCTTGAGCCAGGACTGACGGCTCAGGGCTGCGCTTAAGTGGAGCTCCTGGGCCCATGTGCAGGGACTGTGGGTGGAGGCACCAGGCGAGGCTGGTCAAGGTCAGGAAGGCTTGTTAGTGTCCTCAGGGCCCCAAGACCCTGTGCGAAGAGTGTAGGTGACTTCTGGCAGTGCCCTCAAAGCAAATGCACAGAGAAGAACAAAGAATCCACACAGGGAAGATAATTGGCTGTGACCCCAAGAAGTCTGGAGAGATCAAGTGTGTATTCACAGAACTTTTTGTAGCACATTTTGGAGAAGCCTGGTCAGGAGAGAGAGAAAGTTTATGCTTGTTAAATATGTAAGAAGTCTGTTTGGCTGCAATCTGCTCAGATTTCTGAAGATACTGGGCTTCCATTAGGCAGAACCAGTATTTGCCTGGTCACCCACTGGTGACTTATTCAGTGGATTCAGTAAATAAATAACTTTCATTCCATTGGATTCATTCAATAAATGACTTATTTAGAGGATTCAGCCCTGGGAGGGGGAGAGAGGGACACTGAATTAAAGTGACCCTGAGTTCCCTTTGTCACAGTTATACCCACAGCTTATTAAATCGAAATGTAGGGTGGGAAAGGACTTCAACAGCTACGCAAAGGATGAGGCATCTCTCCCATACTGAAGGCTAAATAGGTCTTTGATGACCCATAGTAACAAATTCTTACTGTCATTCAATAACAAGATGGAAAAAAATCACGTGGCTATTTAGGTTTATGCTGGAGTTATATATCTGGCTTCATAGCTCGGGCTCCGCCTCTCTGATTTTGGTTACTCCTCTGTGTGCAGGAACAGTAAAGTGACAAGTGTCAGGCAAGGAAAGGTAACAATGCAGAAGCTGTCCTTGCTGAACAGCAGTGGTGTAAGGTATTCGTTGACTGGACATAATGAAAACTGGACAAAACTACTGCAAATTTTTTTACATGTATTAATTCAAGCCACTGACACAGACATTTTGGCCATCCTGCTCACATGGTTTGCATTAAAGCATTATGAAATCCCAAATTCTGGTGCCAGATAGTTTTGGATTACTTTGCTTGTATAAAGGGTTTAATTTGGGTGCATGGAAAATGAAAAATATTCTGGTAATAGCTTTAGCAGGACTACGTAGTCTGCATTTTCTTTATTCATCAACTGTGCTATCTGCAGTCTGCACATTATATTCCGAGTCATGATAAAACTTCAAAGCATGAATTCAAATTTACGGACTTCCCAGAACAGGCTACGCTCTGTAAAATGCTTAAAGGGACTGACGTGAAAGGAAATATTCCTAAAGACCCACTAAAACCACACGGTGAATAAAAATAGCCCCTTCTTTCCAAATGCATGCCTCCTAAGAATGCATTGAGCCTGGTCCTGCATGTGAAGCTAGAAAAGAGAGAATGGGTAAAGGTCAAGCATACAGCTGTTGTTCCTGCCAATAAGCATTTTGCTTGCTTTACTTGATGAGCTGAATGAGCTTTTTAGCTACTCCTAACAGGGAACTCATTTTTCAGATGATCTTTTCTTGGTGCAACAGATGAGCACCAGGAGTATAAATACGGAGTTAACTTGAAATTAGATCTGTTGGAATTCACACATCCTGTTCTATATGGTATGAACAGGGTGAAATGGCCCTTGCGCTTTCTGAATTTCATCCTGCATGGACCGCCGTCACATCACGTACTGTCTGGCTTCTGCCTTGTCATTATTCAAATATAGAATTACTTCCCTGATCCAGTCACACTCCCAAGTGCAAGTGCAAAAAGGTGACCTGGTTAAACCAGTAGCTTTCTAGGATATAGTAATAAAAATAAGCTGGATTGTATTTTAGGAGAACGCTTTAAAGTTATTTCTTTAACTGTATGTGATTTTAATTTGTTTGTTTAAACTTGCTGTAGATGGAGAAGCCAGTGACTAGCTAGAGACAATCTTTCCCTCAGTATCCTCTTTTCTAGTTTTTCAGAAATAAATTGCTTATTTTCAGGGCCAGCACCAAAGTAAGGGCATGACATAGGAACGGTGTTCTTGTTCTGAGAGACATAAAGGGAGGTAGGCTGGTTTGTACAGAGGGATTCCCCTGGCTCTGCTCAACCATTTCTAGCAGTTTGCACTCCCCCATTTTCCACAAGTATTGTTCTCCCGAGTTTCACTGTAAAGCTCAGAAAGAGAGGCGTCAAATAGAAAAACAAAACAGGAGTTTCAGATCTGATTTTGACAAGTTTAGTATTGCCAAAGAGTCTGTGTTTCCAGTTGTACTTCAATAAATAGACAGACAGCCATTGACTTGGATTACATTTGATCGGTCTCCAAGTACTCTAGAATAATTACTTGGGATTCAGTTTTCTATCAAGCTATTCTCCAAAAAGAAAGTGAAACAAAGCAAAACTTAGGAGTCTTGCAAGCTGACATCAAACCTGTGAGCTCCACATGAGATCTACACAGAACAGTGGGCAATGACAAGATTATAGAGGAATCACGTGAACTCTGATGAAGGACTCTGTGAACACTGATCTCTATTACGTAGCCTCAGGTGAGTTTCCTCAGCTGTATCACTTTACCAATGCAACTGAAAGTAGCTGCTGATGTCAGCTAAGACTGTACTAAGACCTAGAATTTTTTAGAGAGGTGGAGAGGAGTAAGAATAACATCAACAAGTACGTCAGGCAACAACAAGGTACTGTGCTCTCGCTGAGGTCAGCATCACACCCAAGACTCAGAAAGGCTGACTGCAATGGATTAAGTCATAAGCTTAGAGCTGAGTACGTGCTGATTGGTTTGCACAACTCCTCTCTAAGCTATGGGGTAGGGTAAACTTCAGAAAGGAGGTTTTAGAATTAAAGAGTCACTAGAGTTAGATATAACGGGAGGATGGGGAAGTACGTGAAGCAGATACAACGCTTAACATCTAAATGTTTTTTAGGATCTGTTTGAGTAGAAAGTGTACTTGAGCAACCTCTGTTTCAAATGAATGACTAGCATGGAGACACTAGTGTGAGCGGTTCGTTACACCCTTTAAAACCTTGTTGTTTAGCCTATGCTGTATCAGTGATACACTTTTTAACACTGGAAAGACAGAAATGTCCCCGTCTTCCTCACTTTGTCATCTCTCCCACTGGCTCCCCTATCTATCTAGAGGTAGTCCAAAGCGGGATAGGGTACCATGTATTATTTACCAGTTGCTTGTGACTCTACCAAGTTTTAATCATTTTCATACATTTTTCAGGATTAATGTCTTCCCCCACATGGTTAGACACACACTCAGTTTACATTGGAACAACTCAATAAAACTGATACACCAATTTCCAAGCATGGCCCTTGGCTTAGAAGAAGTTCCTGTGACCTCTTTCCTGATAACTGCAGTGATCCCGAGCTTCAGCGTTAAGGCTTGCCTACAACTGTGGTCATTCCTCACTTCTGAGTGTCTCAAATATAGAAGAACCTTTGAAAATAAAGCGTATACACTTAATCACCACCTGTGAAAAGTTTAGTTTCTGTGACCTGTCTGGCACCACCAGGTGATCTGTGACACAAACATGGACAGAATTCAGTTACCCAGGACGATGCTCAGTTCTCCGAGCCATGAAATTGTCCTTTCCCTCTCCTGTAGTCTCCTGTCTCATCAACCATCTCCCAGCTTTTCCAACAAGGTAAACGTGCCATTAGCATGCAACCCCAATTCACTCCAAGGAGGCTGGGAAAAAAATAGCATTGAATTATTTCACTAAAGGCTATTGTAATTCTGTCCACAAGATTCCCAAATTAAGGTTGTATAAGCAAACCTAACTTTAGCATGTCCCAATTTTGGAGGGCCTGGTCTGTGACCTTTTGCATGTATTCTAATAACTGGGTTTGTTTTCTGGATGAATTTTGACTAGAAATTCACATGCATCAACACAATTCTGCAGTTACTGTTTCTAGCAGTCTCACTGCTCAGATATGTGGGCCCTAAGAATTGACAATTACATTCACCAGTACTTACGGACTGGCCAAAAGGCACTTTCTTGTCTTAGTAGAGAGAGGTTTCACTTCCTTAAATGAAAACTTAATGGAAGAGCCCACTCAGACCTTCCCTTTATACATGTACAAGGGGAAGAGATTTCTGTGTCCACCAGATGAGGAACGATGAGCTGTTTGATTAACACGCCTCCCTGCTCTTCCTTCAAATGGAAGACCTGCCCAGACTCGCTGGAATCATCGCCTTTAGGGAGCACAGATTCTCAACTCCATGCAGAAACAGTCTGGCTATCAGATGTGGTGTTGCTAAGAGATTTCAGTCATCAGGACCACCTACAACACAACCTGCAGATGTACAAAGAGTAAGTTACAGTCGGCAATACAATGGAGGTCCTGCATTCCAGGTCTCTATTTCAAACCAAATGCATGGAGCTTTTCATTACTCATGAAGGCTGTCAGGAGTTTCATGACCACAAACCTGTTCATCAAGTCAACTAATTAACGTATTTGTTTCTGAATGTTCCAGTGTCAGTGTTAGTCACTGTATGAACGCTTGTAACAACAGAAGGATCAGGCAACACCCAAGGTCATTCCCAACTCAAAACGTGAAAATACATTCATGATGTACTTTCCATTTGCTATCACTTTTAGAACTTTCCCCGCTTTGAAGCTGACTGAGAGCTGCTTCCAGGAAAATGATCATGACCCTAGCAGTCAATGTGTTTCATCCTGGTACCCACTAAAGAGAAAAGCATGTGATAATTTTTGAAAAACAATGTCTCCTTTCTTCAAAGTCAGAGATCAGTTAATTCTATTTATTCTTCAGTTTTCAGGGGTATCTTGATTTTTCTTTTAATTTCACATACAACCTCGTTTTTCCTCTCTTTTGCTAAATACCAGTATTGTGCCATTTTCAGGCTCACATGGATAACACATTCTTCTAGATGACTCGTTTTATTAATATGACCAACCTTGGGGATGGATGTTTATGATATAATTATGCCTAGAATTCAGTGAATGCTTGAATCTTAAAGGAAGATTTTTTTTAAAGAAGAATTTAATATGAAGCGTACCTATTAAAGCCGGTGATAATACTAATAATCTGAGGCTGAGTAATATTTAATTACCATAATATGATATTACCAAGTAGGACATCAGTGAGGAAAAACAAACCATACTTTTGAGCAAAGAGAGGCTTTTTACTCAAATATATCGAATAACAAATGCTGTGAACAAATACCATTTCTGCATCATTTTCTTAGGTGACTCTATCTACTTTTATTGCATTTATATAAATTACAAAACAGTCATCATATATAACATATGTTGTACCATCAACTTGGAATCAGAGATGTCTTGAAAACCAAATGTCTGCTGTTCTGAAATCCATATGCGCAATTTGATATAATTTGCCAAATAGACCAGTGATGTCTAGGTATGATGATGATGATACTCAGGTATTTGACTGGGAATCCCTTTTAGGGTATAAATAAACACTTTATTCCACCCATCTGTATCTGACACTGAAAAAGAAACTTTGCTGACAGCTGTCTTAAAAATTACATTATAGGTGGTATAGTCCTGCATTTTACTATTCTTGTAAATTCTTCCTAAAAGAACTAGAGTCAAAATACTGGCCAAATCTAATTAACAGAGCTTTCAAGCAGATCCTGTTTTCCACCCAAGAGACTATACTTCAGCAGTGATCCTGTTTATCTTTTTCCATTCCCAAGATGATTTACAGTTGGGCTAATAGTCATGAACCACTGGGAAAAAAAATGCCTTAAAAGCCTGAAGTCTCATTGCTCCTGTAGTGGGGCAAGAAATTCAAACAGCGTTTCCACATGTTCTGAAAGACTTGGATTTATTCTGACTCCTCCATGAATCTTAAGACTGAGATCTTCAAAAAAGCACTTACCAAAGCAAAATGCGTTAAAAAGTCATCTAGTATTTAACGCATACTTCAGGCAGACTTGTTCCTGCTTTTTTCCAAATGGGTATCCCTTTTTATTGGGCACTATTTTCTTTCCCTCGCTATGAATGAGCTCTCCTTGAGCAGCAGACCGGATAGCGACTCTTCACTTCTGTTCCTCATAATGCAGCTGGGTCAAGCTACAGAACATGCCAGAAGGAATATCCTTCTTTTTAATTGTTTGTTTCAGCCAGTTTGGGATACAACAGTGCTTAATCCTCTAACTTTAATAATAGTGTTTTTCCATTATGAGCCATGTTAAGCCATTTTTCTGAAGTAAAGGACTAGAGATACATCATCCTGTTGTGGCATTGACAACGCAAGATAGGTACATACAGATCATAACCTACGTGCAATTACTTGGGACAAGAATCTTTTGCACTATGTGCAATTCTCAAGTTATACAAAACGTGTAAGTGGGTTTTCCAGCCGCTCCAGAGAGATCACATTGGAAGGAAAAACATCCGGGGGAACAAAACGTCACTGCATACGACACTACAGAATAGAAATAACCAGCTTCTCTACAGGCCTGATGCTCGGAAACCTACCTCAGTTTCCACTGAATACAGGTTTAAGGAATTCCAGTGTTAGGTGTGCATATAATGGAGGCTGATGAGATAAACCTATGAAAAGCCAGGTCAGCCCTTCTCACTGTGCTATGTTGACACAGCCCCTGGTCTAAGAAACTCCATGCTGGCTGCACGAGGAGTCTTTTAGCTTTCACACATCCAAGAGACGTCCAAACACCCTGAGGTGAAGTGACGTTCTTAACTGTACCATCGAGCTTCATTTTATCCCATAGGACCCCGGCTTCTCCCCAGGCAATCTAAGAGCAACGCGTATTGTGCAACACATGGCTCCTGCCTAGACTTTATTTGCAGTACGCTAGTACATCTCCACCGACCCTTCTGTACCCGCGTCCCTAACACATCCTAACCGTGACTCCAAACAGTTTTCAAGTTGAGTAGCAGAGCTGAATGTATTTAGTGTGAGAAGGAAGATCTCTTAAGAAGAAAGTGCACTGGCAAACATATTTTGAAAGGTTGCATGATAAATGGAAGCCCTTTCTGCATTCATACCAGAGACAAGTTTATGTATTAAATATTAAGGTAAACTGTATGTTCCAGAAAGACCTATTGCTAGATTCCCTAAGCCTAATGCACCACAAGGTTTTATGAGTAATCAATTCAAAAAGTGGGAAAACAGAAGAAAAGTATTTATTTGTACAGAGCAGATCACACCTATTGTCAGTTACGAACTATGAATTTATATAGCAGCCCGTATGTGCTCGTGGTAAGATATTTTACCTGTAAATCTTCACCTTCGCAATTCCAAAGCTCTTTCCTTTTCTGAAACTCAAGACTTGGGTAGCTGTCCGCTAAGTTCAATTTTACACGTGTTAATGAAAGGTAGCCTAGGAAATGAAGATAGTTCTTTCCTAAGTAAAAGTCTTGCTTAAAACAGCGAAATGCACTCCCGGGAAACGAGAACAGCACCGACCGCAGCGCAGAAGTAGTGCGGAGCTGAGCTGAGCCTTTATGAGCCGCTTCCGCGGGGCCTGGCTTAGGGAGGTGGCTTTAAGTCAGCTCGAACTGCGGGACGCAGGGCCATTTGCAGCACCCAGGACCTCTGGATGTTTCTGCAATGTCCGTTTGCATTTCTGGGACTGAAATCCTTAAAACAACCCGAGAGCATCCCAACAGGAGAAGGGCAGAACCTGGCCGTACGTGTTGAGAAGAAGAAAAAGATGCTTCATGTTTTTAGGATGATGTCGCTTGCATTGAAAGCTTGCATTGAAGCTGACAATTTTTTTCAGCTTGGTTGAAGCAAACAATTAGATCTGTGCATTTAGCTTTGTTGTTACAAACAGATGGAAGATTATATTATTATACAATTACGAGGAGAGTATTGTTTAATTTCTAATACATACGGAATTGACATGAAAAGACTGGAAATCAGGGTGATGTGTAAGTTTTTTTACCTGTAAATCTTCACCTTTACAATTCCAAATACAATATATTTGCACTGCTGGTGAACCTTACAGTATCTGGGCTTTTTTTAACCTTTAACATTGCCTCACCTGTATTACTGCTCCAACTTCTAGCTTACGACACAATTAAAGCAGTTCTATTAACTCAGCCCTGCGGAATATCTAACACATACGTAATTTTTAATTCTGATATGTTTGCTCTGATGCTCTCTTCTACCTTCGAGCCGAGCACCTTTTTATGACCTTTTATTCATCCTCAGCTTGCAGTTTCTCATGCAATTAAAGTGAGACATGCCTATTTTTAGCACATAAAAATATTCTAGGAACTACAAAACTGTTTGTCATCTCCGTTGGTAGAGCCTGATTGTTTTCATTGTTTAGTTGGTTGAAATTATCATGGAATTCAGTTATCTTTTTGTTGTTGATAATGTTTACATTTTTAAAATAATTTCTGCCTTGACCGCGAGTTAGTTACGCTGCTCCTTCCCAATAGGCATACCCTCTAACCTGCCTTCGCACAGCATTGAGGGAACATCTTTTTTAATCACCTTTTGGTTATCAAAAGAGTATTTGTGATAATTATGTTTGTGCTTCTACTTAACATTTAATGAAGCTGAAAGGATGCTGTCATTTTTATACCCACATTTCAATAAGAGGTGGGATAACTTCACTTAGCTCGCTCTCATACATGCTCTGCACTATTTCAGGTAAAACACCACACTGGAAAAAAAACAATAAAGCAGATAAATCTGTGTAGTACTAACACAAACTTTTTTCCCGTTAGATGTCTGTCTTTCTACATAGAATTTATGTCTGAAAGGAATGTGGCTATAATATTTTCCATTAAATTATCACGCTGCTAGTTCTTTCTTGGCAAAGATTGTGATAAGGTGAAACAACACAATTGCTTGCTTGACGGATTATTCCAGTAATAATGTAGCGGGAAAAAAAAGTTCTACTCATTATTTCAGTAGTGAGATGTTGGGGGGGGAGGATAAGTTTAAATCCCTTTTGCTCTGGCAGGCTGCAAACAGGACAGCAAATGGGATATATTTAATAAATAAACACTGCAAAGTCCCTGATCCACCTACAGCCAAGTCCTTACTCAGCCTCCTCTTACTGAAATCATTTGGAGTCTAGTCAAGTACAGATAAAGAGCTCATTTCACTTTTGGATCCAAGCTGAGTATTGCTGCATCCAGGCTAGGTTAGGAACCCGATACTGGGGAGAAGTGGGACTGTGAAAGGACAAAGCAGCTTTGCTTTTGTACTTCTCTTCCAGGCTTTAGCTGTCTTGCAGTCAAGTTAAGTTACAACAGTCTATTTTCTCTGCTTACAGTTGCCTCTTGAAAACTTAAAAACGCTGTTCTAGCATCTGGGTATCTCCGGGCTGCCGCTGCACTCTTGACATACCATTTTTTTTCCTAAGAATCTCTTTCTTCCCACCCCGAGTTAACTGGAATAGCCATGTGGGGATGCCCTCTAAAGAAGATAAAATCGCTGGTGTCTGTTACAGTGGCTTGACAGCAAGCGTATGCTGACACAAGATGGGCTGGTTATCAGTCTCAAACGTAGCCTTCATAATCCACTCCACAGAGTTCAGTATGATTGCCCGGCAAAGAAAAGTTTCGGCTATAGGATCCGGTACTCTTCTGGAGTCACAAATGAGGAGGCACCCTGTTAAGTAAACAGAATTGCACAAGCATTCAGCTGATAGCAGAAGACTTGGGCTCGTACCGTCCGATCATGTTAAATTAATAATTTAAGGTATTTTTAGTTGCATTTGGAGTAAAACACTATGTGGAGATCTGCTGTCGCTGGTTCCTAGTCAGAAAAACTTACGTTTCGGAATCACCGGGAGAAGTGGGAAAAGCGTTTGAAAGCAAGGAAGCAATTACCCAGGGCTGCAGATTGCCTGCAGCAGATGCCCGAGGATCAGACAGCCGATAATACACTTTGGTGTGCTTCCGTGCATTCCCGGCTGCAATCGGGGGTGCCTCCTGACCTTGCTTTTACCTTGTAATGTTTTAACCTGAGGACACTGCACAAAAATAGAAGCAGCAGCACTACAAAGTCTGACCCTTCAGCTGAATATCCCGTTTTAGAGGGACACCAGAACTCCATCAAGCCTGTGTACACGTAAACATCTACTATTACTATCGTGGTAGAGCGCCTAAGCTGCTTTGGGTTACACAGGTTATTCTTCAATCTTTTTATGCGTATGGTCTTACAGACATCCTTCAGAGGGGACTGCTCCATCCTGCACGACATGGTTCTTTTCAGTGTCATACAACCATCAAATATTAGGGTAGTCGTTAACACTGTAGTCGGCTTAACAAACGTAACAATTGCCGGTGCGATAAAAAGAAATGATAGCTTGGAGATGGAAATAATGCAAAATGTTAAAGTATACCGAGCAGTTGGAAGCCAACATGTTATTCCATAGGTTGTTTTAAAAGTAAAAGAACAGCAAAAAGAGGTTTGGGTGTTTTTTTCATGTCAAAGAACATGCTTTAGAGAATATTTATTGAGCCATTTTCTCACTGTATCTCAGTCTGGTACCCTGGCCATTGGTTATGTTGGATACGACCTCACGGTGCCTTCATACGGAGCTTGTGTCTTCCCATTTTCATGTGACACCAACCTGTTGCTTCAGGCATTTGCCCTGAGTCCTGAAGACTTCTGCCCTTCTTCATACCATGTAAGCTCTAACTTTTTATTCCACAGGACATTCTGAATAACCAATTTCATGTAATTCATAAACTTCATTGCACACTGTCTGACCAATGAAGTAATTTGTATCGTCAGTGAAAAGTCGATGCAGTCAGTGGCTTAAATTACATCTTAAAGACACAGCAGAGTCACTGAGGATGCTTAATAAAGTCAGGGCTATGAATGTACTAACAGACTTTAATTGCTTTGACCAGCTCTTCCTGGTGCTCCCACCCATGCCCTGCCCATGGCCCCTGCCGGAGCTGTGCTCGTCTCCAGCTCCACGTTCAGCTGTGGTACAGCCATGTCTATGCCTGGCCATGGACCTCCTTGACCTGAGCCCGGTCTTCCTGGCTTGATCTCAGCCCTGCCTTGCCACCATGGACTTGCCTGGCAATCACCAGACCGCATCTCGCTCTGTTTACTGCCACTGGACCTGACCCTGATCTGCAAATTGTCTCCCTGGCGTCTCCTCAGACCTGCCTCCGCGTGAGGAGCCTGTCCGATGATCTGCACTTCTGGCTTGCCCTGCCTGGGGCTGCGGGCTGGCCCTGCCACCTCGGTATCGTGTTTGGTTCAAGGCTCCTTGCCCGTTGGATGGCCTCCCTGGTCCCTGCCAAATAATATATGCGTCAGTGCATACATTTAGATCTCTCAAAAAGGTATTTAGGGATCATACCGTCGTTTTGCAGATGTATTTAAGGGTTTTATTCTCTTTAGAGAAACAGGATGATTGTGTAGCTAGGCACCTTAGTTAGCAAATTAAGTTCTTTTTGCCTGACTCTAAATGTGGATATCTGTGCAAGTCATGAGCTAACTAATCATTCTTGTATTATTATATACGTTAAATAATTATTTGAAATCTCATCAGCTAATTATAATAACTCAAAATGAACTAAGCATCTGGAATCAGTCAGTATGATTGCTTCTCTTCAACCAGAATAATTTTACCCTAGAAGACTGTATGTAGCTAATTTAGAATAGACATACTCTCAAAAAAAAGGGATATATGAGCCTATAAAATAATTCAGCCATGAAGCTTGAGTATAAATATGAATATTTTATAAAAGAAGCAGGCAGATCTTTCCTGTTATCTGTTGCATCATCCAGGGATTATGCCTCCTACATTTCAGAAGTCTCTTAAGATCACCACTGGAGCTTCTTGAACTGTCATTTATGTGGACAAGTATTAACCAGAATCAGTTTTTCCTTTCTCAATACACCAACTGATTTCACTGGGTGTTTTATCCAGTCTTTTTTCAAACCAGTTGACCATGACTTTTTTAAAGAAATAAATATATAGAGCCGACTGAAAGCTCACTTTGTTTCTTTCGGCAACAGATGATTCTCTTTTGGCAGAAGTAATCTTGATGGACGTTGCTGGGCTTAAACCAGGTAAAATACGCTTCTCTTACGCGACACTGTAACACCGAATGTCACAAGCAATCTATTGATCTTAGAGGGATAGTGTTGCTTGCCAATCTTTAAAAACAAATACTTTCCCCCTTTATTACTCTTATACCATTGTAATTAAATTTGCTGTGGAGGCTAAGGCAAAGCATTCAGGGGCAGAACTGTGCAAAGATGGGGGGTGTGTATTTCTGCCCTGCTGTGGCCTCCGGTCGGGGGGAAATGAATGGTTGGGCATGGGGGAAGGAATGGGTGACAGCTACCACTTGTTCTGAAACTGCTGCTGACAAGTTGTTTTCAACTAAACCATGCTCCAAAAGCAGTTTCTCTTTTGAATACTTGTGATCCATAGTGATTATTTTAAGTCTCCTTGGTTTTGAAAAATCCCACATACAAAATTAAGGAAAATTTATTTTAACAAATAAAAATACATGGCTGAGAAGCAATGACAATTGCCCAGCAACTGAAACAGTTTCTGCCCACATGTCCAACTACTCACAGGAAACAATGCAAGAACATTGGTTGCAAAATGTGATTTGTTGTTTTATTTCGTCTTAAAACGATTTGGCTCTTCATCCAACACTTCTAAGAACTGTCTGCATTAGGAAAGATATATTGCTGAAACAATAGGTTACTTTCAACTTTTACTGTACTTGAACTCCTTTGAGCGCTGTTATTCATAAATTGTTCTTGAGGCTTGGAATTTTTGGGGCAGAGCAAACACAACAAAGTCTGGAACTGACATAAAATTGTCTTTTCCTGGCGCATAAGAAATTTAAAGACTTTGTACTTGTACCTTGTTTTCTGTCTTTGTTTTCTATATGAAGTACTAACTGAGCCAGGAACAGATGTCATGCCTCTCACTTTTGTTCTTTAACTGCAAGACTATCCTTTGCCTAAATATCAGAGAAACCTGCCAAACAAGAATTGCAAGCTTTATTAAGATACAACAAGGCAAATTCATTCTTGAGGTAAGTACACAAACCAAATGCTGTTAGAAGACTTTTTTATTATCTGCTGGGGGAAAATTTCATCCATTACAATGAAACATAGCTAAAAATACCCCATACTATAAGAACACTGGAACTGTATTTGAGGCAGTACACTTAGAGAGGATGATTAATTGATTTGTCACTAGCAGCAACACTTCCCGAGTAATGCATTTTCACTCACAGTTGCTCCCTATTTCCATTTCAACTAAGGATATGATTTGAAGTTCTTTAAAGTAAACAGTTTTGATTTGTTCAGGGGAATTTAGTGGCTCTATCAGTCACAAAAACCTTCAATGACAGTAAGACTACAGATTGCCACCAAGATTAAGCTTGGAGTTTCCTAGCCTCATGGATAGTACCAGAAGTACAACAAGGAAAACACAAGAAAAAGTTAGAAAAGTTGTGTTAAAATTGTTTGGTCAGTCAGAAATTCCAGAGTCGTGCCACAGAGACTCAAACCGATGCCACATGCTAGTACTTTTAAAAAAGTAAAGATTTGATGGAAAAATTGAGGATATATGTTTGGTTGGTTTTTTTTAATGCAGTGTAGGCACACTTGTCATTTAGAAGCTTTGAGCACTTCCTTAACTACACACATTTTTTTTCTTCCCTTTATCACCTGAGAATGAGTAGTAATTAAAACTAGAAGTATGACTACTTGTGAACAGGATTGTAATGTATCCGAGGCAACCAGAGGTCACGAAAATTATGCTGAACCAGGATAGTAGAGATGAAAAAAGTAATTAATGGAAAGAAATGTTATTATGTGTTCAAAGCTTGTTGGCTATGTTGATGTTTTTACACTGCTGTAAAACAAATACCAGAATGAGTTGGCAAAAGTGTTACTAAGACAATGTAGCTTAACATGCAGAGATAAGCCTGAAAGGCTCGTCCCCTTTTCAAACCTCGAAGCTGATGCAATTCAGCTTGGTTTAGTTCTGTAGAAAATACAATTATAAAACACACAACACAGACATGCAAATACAGCACACAAAATACAAATAAAACCAAGCCCATTGTAAATGAACTGCACTTAACATGGAGGAAAAGACATAGGTTGTTACTCATATTCTAATAAAAGAAACCTAACTATAGTGCTATAATATTAGATTTATGGCTTGAGGAAAGGTCAGTCCAAAGTGCCTCCGCGATCAGCCTCACACCGACATTTTACTCCCAAGTCCCAGGGCCCGGTGGGGCTTTCGTGCTCTTGTAACTGACAGACAGGAAGGGAAAGACAATTCAACATAAAGTTGAGATGGCGGAATTTTAAACAAAACTATGATGGCCAAATGAACAGAGTAATTGTGGGTATTGCTGGTGTATTTGACTTCTCGGGACATTCATGGAGAAGCGGTTTTGGTGCAACACTTAAGTTACCAATTTGTTTACAACATTCCTAGGCAAAAGGGAGAGCGCTTATGTAAAAATCCTCATAGCTGAGTACTAAACTAAGTAGTAATAGTATTTATGAGATTTGTGTAAGACTGATCCTAAGAGAGTAAATTTTGTTCAGTAATTCCATTCAAAAAACCATTTTTCTTCTTACGTTTTTTGGCCGTAACGTGTGAAAATAATCAAAAGTCTTGTTAATTGCTGACTTCATCAGCGCTAATGAAGTTGTTGGAGTCCGGTAAAAAATGATAGTTATGGTGTAACTGTCCAAACTCCAGCGCGACCGCTCCCCGCGTCCACCATTTCCTAGTGCTACCGGCAGGACGG
>NW_010548353.1:0-31292 GCF_000687285.1 Phaethon lepturus
TGAGGGAGCACTCGATCCCCTCATCCAGATGCTGCTGCCCTTACACCTATTGAATATTCTCTGGGGTTTGGAACAATGGTATTCAGATTTTGAGCAATGTATCAAGACTCTTTTTTTTACCGTAAAACATGTTTTAAACTAACGAAGTCCCAGAGTGCTCAACAGTTGACCAGTCATTTTATTTAGTTTAAATCAATGGTTTAAACCAGCAAGACTCTTTTGATTGTAAGTTTTATTTAATTTAAATATGTTTTTCTAACTCCACAGAGGCCATTCATTTTGTATGGGTGAATAAAAACTTCCAGTCAGCAAAGCATGAGTGATTAAAATCCAAATGCTACACTCTAAAATCTTCAGTGAAACAATGAGTTATTAATTTGTTGAAGAGAGAGAATGATAGAGATAAGTTTTAAAATAGTTAAACTTGATAGACAGACATCTGTGTTTTGAGATCTCTTGATATGAATTCAGATACAAGTTTGTTTTTACCTGCAAGTGTAAATGATAGATAAGCATGTGTTTATCATTGAATTTTGCTTAATTGCTTTCTTATGTCATCAAATACTACTGCTTCAATGTTCCCATTAAAAGATTGTAATCACAGCATCTCTTCTACTGCCAACTTGCAAAAAAAGGCATTAACGATTTTTTCATTTTTGTCTTTGAAATTTGTATTGGAGTAAATAAAGTCCACAGTCATGCAGGGCTTATATTTTGAAGTTAATTTTTATTGAATTTAAGGGATAAGATAGCTATAATCCCTGCTGTGATGTATTTATTTAAGAACTTCAAGTTTTCTTTTCAAAGGTGTTTACAAGTGCTGATTATCACTATGGCAAACACAAGGAGCACAGACATATTACCCCAGGTTCCAATATGAGTTGGGAGAACTGGGAAAATATTCCAAGTGTACTGTAATCTGAGTGTTGAATTATGTCAGATAATTACCATTGCTCATGTAATAGAATATTAAATCAATTAAATTAGACCTGGAATAATTGCAAAATTATGATGGAATTATAAAAATCACAGTTTTTCAATTTTATTTTATAATATCTACCAGCAGTTTTGTGACTTAAAAAGAACCCGATTCTAACCAGATGTTTAAGTCAGTAGTGGTTTCCATTCTGGATGGGAGAGCTGGTCAAAGATAAAAATGATGTTGGCACGGAAGAGTCTTGCCATGCATATGATAATCTAATAATAAAAAAGTGTGACCAAATATGCTAGATAGATGTTGCCCAGAATTTGATGCATCTTTAATAAGAGTTTTAAACAGTCTTTGGATATGTTAACAAACACTGTTTTTCCCATATTTTGCTTGAACGTATCACGTCATGTAAAATTTATAGTTTTACTGTTCTTCCCCCCAACCCTACATCCTTTGGTAAGTACCACAAAGGGAGAAGGAACTGATGTAGAAACATTATGCATTTTTGCATGAAGGCAGTGGCTTCTCTTAGCAAGCAGAGATAAGCTTCTATTGGCACACAGGTGGGAATTCTGTTGTGATTTATGAAATGGCTTCTGGTTGAAAATTCTTTCTATTTTGCAAGATCATACAATTTTTGAATGAACTTTTCTCAGAAGCAATTCTGAGATTGCAGATTAAAGCACTAACTATTGCTCTGTCCAGTATTCCAACAGGCAGGATGCTTGCATAATGTTAGAAAAGCAAGCCTGAGTCCTCGCCTTGTCTGTGCTAGATCAGCGATGAACCTTGTTCTCTGCATTTTGGGTGAATGTCCTGAGTGTCATGGTCTCATCTATGATGTGGTCACTGATGTTCTCTAGTGAAAACACAGATGGTCTGAGTTTCATGCAAAAAGAGAATGGGAAAAATCTCTGATGTCTCAGAAAGCTCCCAGAAGGCCTCCAGGCCTCCTGAGTAGGCAGGGAAATTCATGGGGTGGTGAATACCACCCTAATGAGTGATCATCCCATGGAGCTTGCTCCTTCCCCATCTTTGCTGCAGTTGTTAAAACTCAGAAGTAAAAGGACCAAGAGAGCGAGAAAGCCTGTGACTCTGGAGAATGTTGATGTTCAAAGGGATGGTGAAATCTTTGCTTTTTTCCTTCTCTCCTTTCTTCTAAAGCAGAACGACAGAAAAAAACCTTCTGCATTTGTGAAGGCAGCTTGTCCCAGTCATTAATCAACCAGTGGGGAGATTTTTCCTGCTCCTTTATGTTTTCCAGGGTTGAAACATGCCCTGTACATCTAGCAGACACCAGAATAGTGAGTTTTAATTACAGGATTTTGGAATTTTATAGGTAAAGTTAGACACATTTCTTCATAGTGTTAGATTCAGTTAAAAAAGCTAGGACTGGAAATGATGAGCAAGTAGTAAAAATTTACAGTAACTGCCCAATAGAAAGAAAGGTCTGTATAATTTTTACATTAGTGAATCTTAGGTTATTATAAAAAAATAATTGCATTAAAATCTCAGCTATTACATTCAGGAAATAATCTTGCAACAGAAGAGGAGGAAACAGTAAAGATTTTGTGAAGGAGGTACAATTTACTATATAGTTCCTGGAAAATAGATTAGGGTGTTTTAAAATATGTATAAGGCACTTTTTTTCAACCCCAGCATATAATGTAGCAAGAGTATAATGCTAACTAACATCCTGGGCATTATAAAATTTGGAATCTGCTTGCCACTGCATAATTTCACACAGCAAAGGGAAATCAGGAGGGACTACTTCAGTCTTTTTAACTTAGACTTGAAAGGTTGTTATGGAAGTCCCCTGTCAGCCAACCTCTCCTTATTCTTTACCTATGGGAGATAGCTACAAGCGAAAAACACCTGGCTACCTTCCTTTCACAAGCCTGTAGACTTTTTGATGTGGCACCAATGTGTCCACGTAAAATGGCATGTGGTAAGCAAACAAAATCTAATGTATCAGGAGCTGCTGTTCTTTGTTTTAGGTTATTAATGAGAAACCAGGGTAAAAAAAAAAAACCCAAACAACATTTCATTGGAAGTTTGCTGGAAGCAGAACTTGACTTGTTGGGTTTCTAATCTCAAACAGCAATCTTACACATTGTTATTTCATCTACTTAAAAACAGATTTAGTTTTTTTTTAATGACTCATCTAAAATTATATACCTGTGAGTATTCATAGTATCTGTCATCCTTTAGGCTTTCATGTTATCACAGTGATAAGAAATGGGCAATCAAGAACTCCAGGGTGAGGTGTAGATGTAAGAGTTTTTCCTACTTGTATATTGTCAGGGATGTCTGCTCTATTTTATACAAAGCCAAGTACAGAGGTGAAGAGAATTTCTTCCTTCGGGAGAATAGGACACAGACTAATATTAGCGCCACGTGTAGGTAAAAAAGTGCCCAGAGTGGTAGAAATCTATTTACTCCCTGGATATGTACTTCTCAGTTAGGCAGAATCCTGGGTCACAGAGTGACCTGAAAACACTTTTCACTGAAAGAGCACATATTTTGATAAACCAAAAGGTCTATAGGCCCTGGTAGCATTAGTTTTACTGCTTGGCTGTGAGATTTACTCAAGAACTCTTAACAATCTGCGTTTTTGTTTTGCTTTTGGAACTAAGCAATTCTTTAGCTTGGTTGTCCTATCAAATAGCCACTACAAAGCTACATGAGAATAGGAAAAAACTAATTTTATTTGCATATAATATTCAGGGGGTCTAGTTTTACCAAAGAGCTTCATGTAAAATCTCTTTTTTCCCAACATCCATGACAAAGGCAGTAAAATAGTAAAGACTGTACTTCATCAATTTTACAGTACACTCATCACCATACTATGCACTCAGCTAGCTAATCAGTGTATTGGAAAATTAATTCAGGCAGAGCACTGATTCAACAGACCTTGCTTTTTACATATGCATTTGGTCTGATTACTGAATTTGCAGAAGCAACTGGATTAGTGTCTTCATGTGGGCAGCAGGAGTTCACAGAACATGAATATTGCTATATATTTGTAATCTGTGTGGCATTGCAATTCTACTTGAAAAACGATGGCATGGTATCAGACAACTTAAGCTCTTATGCAGAAAATCAAATTAATAAAGGAGACTGTTGTTCTGCCATATAGCTGCTGTGTTATTTCAGTTATCCACTGTGAAAGCCTATTTAATTTTGAAACTTCACGTATCTTTTTCACTTGATTATTATATTACTGTAGTACAAAGATATTCCGAGCTAAGATCTGACCTGGCTGCCATCTGCATAGCAAACTTACTAATAGATTTTTTTCCTCTACAGAGAACAAGGTGTAGGTGAGTATTGTCCCCATCTTACTGATGAGAGCCTAAGGTGTAGGGATATGTCTGATAAGTGTTCATGGTTTCACCGAAAATCTGTTAGACAGCTAGAAAGGATTTTCTGAGTCATTGGTTCTGTATTGACAGAGCATGTTTTTTTTGCACATCATTCTGCAGTGATGCTGTTCCAGTTTCTGCAGTTCCTTTATTAGCATCTCTGGAAATCTCTAGCCTTGCTCTGTGTCTTTTATAGCACTGGACCAGACTGACTGTTTGAAGTCTGTGATAGCAGACTGGGAAGCAGGAGAAAGATGCTCTCTCTGAAGGTGAGATGCATATCTTGGGCCATGAGGGAATGTATGTCAATGAGCCTCCATTGGTTATTGGTTCTTGTGAGTCTTTTATGAACAAGATTGAAGCATTTGCCTTCTGTTTCCTTGCATATTTTTCCACTGAACTTACCAGAATCCATCCATCCTTCTTTGTCCTTCAGCTTTCAAAGAAGGACTTACTCTTCTTAGTGGTGGCAACAAAAAGTCAAAAGTTTCTCTAAGAATCCTGGAATAATTATAATAATAATTACGTTATTAATTAATTACGTTATTAATTAATTACGTTAATAATAACGTAATTATTTCTGCTGAAAGTAGTATTTTGCATTTAACTTCAGACATTTTAATGCATAGTCTGTTGTATGAATACCATATGTTCTCCAGGATTTCTGATTCTGTTCTTGTTTGCCTGGATGATGGGACCTGAAAAAATGTATATCAATAACATTTAATCTTTAAGGACAACCTCAGGCAAATAAGTTAATTGCAAGGGTATATAAAGAACTATAACTTGGGGAGAGGATTATGAATTTATTAATAAAATGATCACTGATCATTTTTCTACAGTTTTCCCTTAACTTGAACTGATACAGAGCTTGACTAAAAGTAGTGCAGTACCAAAAGGAGGTCAAAATGACTCCTCCACGAAAATAGTTTCTTTGTTTTTACTTACGTATACTTTAACTGCCAATAGTGTTGATTCATTTGATTTATTTTATGCAGTTGCAAGTTAAACAACTTTAAAGGCTCCAATCTTCAATTTGCTGCAGACAGGCAAGTGGCCTAGAGACCATCTTCAGTGTGATGAAAAATGCATTTTAACTCCTAAAGCAGTTAGGTAGAAATAATTGTAAAACAGTAAAAGTATTTGTTAGCAGGTGGTAGACACAGGCTTATTGAAAATGTATTTTTTAAGGGTAGTGGAGTTGCGTTTTCTTTTCTGTTCCTTCATTCCCTAGTGTGGACTGCACATAGAAATAGTTCTCTTGCACAATTTCAAAGAAACCATATTCCATAGAGTAATTTTGTTTTGGCTGTGCATTGTGACAGTTCTTTTACGTTGTTTCCTATTACAACCGCAAGCATTGTCACTTGGTTCTTATAATGTTAATTACCTCTACAAGATCCCTCAAGAATATGAACAATTTTAAATGCATTAAAATTACTTCTATCTTATGTGCATATATCAAAAATAAATACACTTGACCCAGGAATTAATCAACAAAGTAGTATGGAACAATGAAGTTAAATAACCTTTTTTTTTCCAAAGCTGCATTGTGTATGTTTTGCTTACAATGGAACATTTTTTACAGCAAAAGTAGTGCCATACATATGACATGAAGGATGTTCTCTCTTGATAGAAATGTAGCAGTATAGACTGGAGGGGTTTTTTCCCCCCTTAAATGTTATGCTTTGCTTCACGCAGGAACTCAGGTTACCCATATGACTCTGTAATACAGGAACTCAGAGCAGACCAATACAGAGGTTCTGTCTATATCCCCTAAACTGTATGTCTGTGTAACTGATGGATTTTAAGTATCAAGGATGTTATTACGAACTTACTGAAGTCAGTGAGAATACCTACTATCTACAGTGCCTTGATACATTGACTCTGACTTGTGGGAATGTTTCCATAGTATCTTTGTATAAAGAAATACGTCAGGTGTTGCTGTCGTATCTTTCTACATGGTGAAGTGAGAAGATGACTAGTGTACTCTTCTTCCTGCATACTGAATTTAGAAGTTTAAATAACACTCCTTTAATTGGTTTATTGGTGAGGTGTACTAGATGCCTGAGAAATTTTCCTATGTAGTATGGCACTGAGAAAGATGGACTTGTTTCCAGGCTCTGATATAAGTGGTGCCTGTTTGAATATGTTATGGCATGGAAATGTTCTGCTTGATAGGGAATTACAGGAAGCAAAAATTAGATCATTTCTTGAAGCTGTATAAATTACACTGGGGACAGAGGAGGTGGTACATAGGGAGTGCACAGCTATTTGAAGTTAAATTTCCCTTGCACTGAACTCCATCCCCTATGTACCTCCAATAACAGATTGAAGTGAGAGAGATGTGTGTAAGTTATGGTTTCCAAAAGACATGTGAGATTTGGGCCAACTTTGGGCCAATTTTTGCCCCTTTTAATGTGTCGCATTTTAAGCATTCAACAGCTTCAAACATTCTTGTCATGGAAGATTGCATGCAGAGTAACTGAAAATCATCCCATTTATTTCCCTTTTCAGGTCTGAGTGACAACATTTCCCTTGATTTTCTCCTGCCCACAAGATACCGCTTTCTGGAATAATAATTTTGTGGCTTCCACCAGCAGACACATACGCTACTGCTTCCAATCTCTCATCTAAAATCACTGACTGACGGGTCTGACAGAAACAAATAGCAGGTGGGTTGATAGATACTGTGTTTGGATTTGCTTTAAAGTACTTATCTCCCCTTCTCTTTTTTTTTTTTTTTCCCCTGGTTCAGCACCTATAATCATTAGGATCACAAGTTCCAGTTTGCTGGGTATGTAGTCATGGGTCACTATACTAATATTATCACAGCTGGGGATATAATTTCATGTTACTTCCTTTGGAATATCATGTGCTCTTGCCTTTTTTTTTTTTTTTGCCTTGGTATCATATTCCTTTAATTCCTTTACAAAAGAATGTTTTTCAGTTTTCTTTCCTTTACAGATAGACCAGCAGCATGCCAAATTGCTTCTAGTTCTCTTGCTATTTTAATTCTCTTCTCAATAGGTGCACTTTTGTAGTTGCCAATAGATCCCATCTGTCCCCCAGTTGAAATATTAACGAATGACGCAGATTAAGACTACATGTTAGCAGAAATACCTGGGGAAATGTGGGCAGATCTACTTTTATAGTCCACTATAAAAGTTCTTGTTCCACCCCGAGAGAAGGGGCAGGTGGGCAGACCACAAAGATCCTTGGCTTCAGAATTTGCTGCCTCTGTGCATTGGTGTAGAGTTCAGATTACAAAAGTGAGTTCCACAGTGAGTGGACAATATTTGTCCACTTTTTACAGCTTCTTTGTTCCTGATCATAGAAAAGCTTGCTAGAAACATGATAGTTTTATCCCTAAAATCAACATTTTTCCCCATGTATTTGCTGATATCTTTATTACTGAAGTAAGTACAATTGTATCAGAGATACTTTACATTGAAATTAAACTCTAGAGGTAGGTGTGAGTCATAAACCAGTTACATCTGAGGCTGAGCTAGGTCAAGGAAATAGACCTTTTTTGTGCATTGTTGACAAAATCCATCTAAAATTGTAAAAAGACACATAATATAAAAGAATTAGTAAGACCTAATAGTAATATCAGCTAATTACATAGCATTTTTTTGCAAAAGCTGGTGAAAGACCTTACCTGGAATTGAGGATTAGTAGCTCTATTTTGCAGAAGGAGGAACTGAGGCAGAGAGCATTTAGCTGGTTTCTTCAAGATTACAGAATAAATCAATGGCAGGAGTTGACTGCAGGTGTCATCTGGCTCTATGTTACTGGGATTTCTGACACTGGAAATATGCCATAGTATGAAAATAAAATTTTGTAATTTTGTGATGCTTGGAGGTACTCATGGACTTAGTGCCTCTGTGAGAGAAAAAAGAAAGGAATATGCACCTTGAGCTGGTAAAAAAAGATTCTTTCTACTTTAGGTTTACTATGTATTCATGGAGAAATTGCAGCTTTCTGATATGAGTGTCCATTTGGGAGTCTGTATGTTATGTCACGTCTTGTTCTTCCTTGTCACTCCTTCAGCAAAAAGCCAGGAGATGCATGAGGGTCGTGCCCGTGAGTTCCAGCAATGAGGAAGTTACCCTAATGTATTTTTCATTGCTATTACACTGATGGATTACCTTCTGCTCCAAATGTGTGAAAAGGTTATTTCAGAGAGAGACCAGTTTTTTCTAGATGTTTAATAGTGCCAGGCATACCATATGTATCAAAATAAGTGATCATCATCATCATCATCATCATCAGAATAGACCTGTGGATTTTAGCTTTGTGAGAGAAATAGGCTTGAATTGGGATTGAAAATATGCAGTCCTTTTCCTGTGGTAGAGGGGAGGCTGCAGAGGAAGCTCTTGGGGAGCCCTGGTGGTTTGTTTTCCTTTCCTTCCTGCTTTGCTTCTTTTCTGATTGGAAGGCCTGGCATATCTTTGCTTTTTCAATTATAAGGATCATTTAGTGCTCAGAGTGTTGGAAGTTCAATTCTAAAACCTCCAGGTGAGAGGCTAGGGAGATGTAGCCGTGGGTTTATGCTGTCATGTCAACATCAGACGAGAGGGGATGAAATGGAAGAATAACCTACCAAAACACTTTCCTTGAGGATGGAAATCTTGCTGAAGTGGGGGAGTCTGGCTGCCCCACAGCAGCTTCCTTGCCAGCCTTCTCCCTTTAAGGAGGCAGATCCAGGATGGAGTTAGACATGTCAGTGTGTGGTAAGGTAATAGGAAATTGTAACTGTGAAGAAAGGAAGACTGAAAGTTAGTTGATGGGGTAAGGAAGAAAGAAGCACAAAGTCTAGATAAAGTTCAAAGTTAATATACTTACCCAAATCTCTGAATCTGCTGACAGTTCACTGGCAGTTCATCTATCCACATCTGCCTAAATCCCTTTCTAGGAGCTTTCATTGGTATAGATAGAAGTTATGTTAACAAACATGGCAATGCTTAACCCTATGAGTATTCATAAGAAAGAAAATTCACTCTGGGAAGAAGCTGTGGGAAACTGTTTGTGGTAATTGTCTCTCTTGGAGAGTCAAAGGGAGCAGGGTGTTTCACTTCCCACAGTTGCTTGGAGAGTCCCAGGAGGAACTGCTACATTATTAGTAACCCACTTGCAAAAATCTGAAATTGGAAGGATTTTTTTTTTTTTTTAAATAGCAGTGCTATTTAAAAATAGCTTTATATAATAGCATCCTCCCTGAAATAGCAGTAAGGATGTGGAATCAGCCAATTGCAGAAAGTGAGACCCTTATGCGATCAAATGTTACTAAGGAGATAATGGGCATTTGTTTCTTCATTGTTTACCATGACATCTTAATTATATCGCTTAGAAAACTATCTCTTATAAACTAACTATATATGGATTTGTGAATGGAGCTAGCATAGTTTGAATACAGCTGTTATTCCAAAAAATGGTTGTTGTCATTAACTCATCACATGTCTTGGAGGACTCAACAGAAGGGTGAAGCGTAAGATGGACATAATGAGGGAGACCTAGTAAATATTCTGTCCCTTGTAACCAATTTCCACAACCTGCTATGAAAAGCACATTGGATACTCTGCTGTGCTTTCTAAGACAACAGGGTTAAATACTCAACCACTTCTGTCTCGGCCAAGCAAAGCACTTGCAACTCAATGTTTAATGTTACAGGGAGAGTAATACTGAATTGGCTGGATTCACATCAGGATGTGCAGTACCTTGCTGGCCAGAGGATTTCTGCTGTGTGATATTCTAGACTTTTCCATGGTGACATTAAAACAGCACTATAGAAAAAACTTTTGAGTATTCTATTTATTTATTTTTATTTAAATATTTTTTAGGCAGCAGAGTGAGTCTGGCAATCTTGTTTGATTGTTTCCATGATCATTAATCTCAGGATCTGGGGGAGATCAATAATAATGAAAAAGTATATTAAATCTGCTGTATTGTCATTAGACTGTGGTTGTGTATAAGTATGTGTGTACATGCGTATTTGTGAGTTTAGCTGAGGATATCCTCAGCTAACAATTACTAGACCTTTTAAAAATGTTAGTGATCAGAGTCTCCCATTTTAGTGTCCTCTTTTGGCACAGAAAATAAAAGCTGATGCTGACAGGTTCAGAGGATAACAAGGACTCCAGATCATAGCCGATCAGATTCAAAGCTGAAATAAAACTTCAAACCAGAAACTACAACATAAAATAGTTAGTTATTTTTAAAGTACTTTAGACTCGCATAAAACTGTATAGAAGTTCTCCAGAACAATATAGAAGTTTTTCTTCCTTTGCTAACAAAGATAAACATTTATATTTAGTTGCTTTGGCATTTTTGCAAGGCAGTTTGGGGCCATCTTATTAACTAAGATTGGAGTCAGTTATCTGCTTTATTGAGTATTTGTTTTCATTTGAGTGATCTTTGTACTGCTTGCTGGATAATTTTTATGTGGTGAGGAAACTCATTAGAGCTCTTATTATACCTGCTTCTACAGTCTTACTCGTCTGAAGCTGAACAATCCAGCTAACATGATCTGAATTTGATTGGAGCTATAAACCAGTGCAGCTACCTTTGCTTCATTAAAATGTGGAAAAGCATGTGCTTGTTTTCATTATAATTTATAATTACTTCTTCTTTTTTTTGCTGCTTGATGCAAATTGGAGCTGGCCTTTATTCTGACACAGAAGATACAACATCAAATCAACAACTTTATTTTACTGCATGAAACAGATGGTGAAGATCATAGAGATTTCCAAGAAAAGACAATGTAATTTCAGTGCTAAATTACCCTTGCTGGAGAGCCTTACCTCCAGGAGTTGATAGGGAATACAACTTTATGGTGTATTTCTTGTTGAAGTCTAGGTTTAGCTCACCAGAGGCTGGGAAAGATTGAATCTTTGCTTCATATTGTTGTTCAAAGTGTCAAAATCAGGCCACAGTGTAATCATTGGGAGTTTCACAGATGATTTTAGTGGGTCTTCCTTCACTCAGTGGTATGTGCAATTTATTACCATGTATAAAGTAAGTGAGGAAATAAAGTGGTTACATGGAAAATTCCTGATCCGTTGAAACGAGTGACAAATCTTTCCCTGATATGCTAAGAATGATTCGGCCCTCTTCTGTGCTGTAGTGTGACAATGATTCTGTGTCTTCAAAGGTATTTCTCATTATAGGAGATAAACAATAGCTGCTTTTCCTCAGGGACAAACAGGAAAGCAGAATGTATACAGACAAGCTTTAAAAACAACAGAATGTAAGTCTTTCTTGCTGTGAAGTGCCTAGAGTTCCGATCTCAGAGTAAATGGACTTCGTATATAAGCATGTATTTTTTGATCTGCTAGGAAGGACACACTCTAATGCAATCTGGGTATAGGTAGTTTCCTTTGTTCCTCTGCTCCCCAAGTCACCTGAAAAATTTAAAAAAAGGATTAATGTTTAGACATAAACATCCTGGGAAAGTGAGAATTGAAAACTGTACAGCAGTTGATAGTAGAAGCGTATTCTAGAGCCTCACAGAAAACCAGTCTGGTCCTGGGAGAAAAACAGTTGCTTTTTAAGGAGAGGGCCTAAATATTGTGAGTCCTCCGCTGTTGCAGAGGACACGCAGGCAAAGACCATAAACCAGAAACTAAACATGCACTTTGTTAGATTTGTGTCAGACAAGGGACCACTGTGCGCTACAGAAGAATCAGTTCAGAGTCAGGTGAGCGAGCACCTGGACACAAGATGTTTTCTCTTAAGTGCCCATCAGTCAGGCATGTTTGTCAGTAACTGGTGAGAAACTGTCGAAAACTGTTGAGAAACCTGGAGATACCTCTGCACTCAGTGAAGTCAGCCTGCATGCACCCGGCTAGAATACTGTTTGCAGCTGAGTGTATCTGCAAATAATTTTCCTGAGGAGAGGCCAGGTTGATCTAAAAACTCATCTGATGGATTACTACTTGTGGTTTGTGTCTAACTGAAGCAGCATGCCATTTTCAGTAAGCCAGAAACACTATTGGGTCATGTGAATATAAAAAGAAGAATACACCAAAGAACTTCCCAGTGGTCATTTTTGTGTTGGTGTCTCAGTTTTTGACACTGTTCCAGCTGAACTTTTTAATGAGAAACCTGCTGGGGCTCCTGCCAGTTCTCCTGCCCAACCTCCTCAGCAGGCTGCCTGTCACCACTTTGGAGCAGAGGATTTCAGGTTTCCAGGTCAATGGTTCTCAGTGGTTTATCCATCACTTTTATATTGAGAGGTTGTAATAAATTGCCACAAATTTATAGACTGACTTAATCGGGATTTTCTGCTTTAGACATCATTTTTTGAAACAGAGTGAAAGTTAGATTTTTTGTTGCATCTGATTATAATTCAGATTGGCTTTTAGAAGTCTGCTGGGGTTCTTTTCTACGTTTGCATAAGTGCAATACCTTTAAGTGAGTTTATTTTTCTAGTTTCGAGAGTGTGTCCAGGACTTTCCAAACTTGGTTTGAATTTATCCAACTTCACTTTAGGCAGTTAATTGAGACACCTGATTTAGGAGCATCTACCTATCTCATTAAGTTCCCTTTCTGCTTAGTATAGACAGAGTCAAAATAACATCTGAATTGCCTTCTGTATCTGGATCTCTTTCCTTATAGCAGAGGAGAAGTCTGGAATGATATTAAATGACAGAAGTTAGAAGGCATGGGTCTGTGCCTAAAATCAAATTCTTGTGTTTAGATTTAGATATCTGATTTGTTAGTTTGATTTTCCATTCTGCTGAGCACTCAGTGGTTCATAGGGATCTTATTCTTCTGTTCTAACTAAATGGGACAAACATTTTCATCTAATTGCTTTGATGTTTCTGCAGCAAAGCTGTGAAGAATGGATGGCAGAATCACCACTTTTGAAAATCAGGCTACTGACCTCTTTTTAAATGGTTTTAGAACCTTAGCTTTAGTCATGTAGCTTGGAAAATCTCCGATAAAGTTGCAGCTAGTATGTGTAAAGAGGATCAGATTACATACAGGTGTGTACACGATCACATCGAGTTGAGCAATAGTTTCTTTAACCATTTCCTTCAGTGGTAGGATTTCATTAAATGAAGTGTGAAGTTGTTCTTAAAAATTATTTCCACCTTTTGCTTGACTTTACATGATGGAAATAAAAAGATGGTTTGTAGACATTTCTAATACATGAGTGTTTTCCTTAGTCTTTGTTCATCTGCAAAGGTGACAGGGTTGCCAGTTACCTTACACGTGCCTGGTCCAGTTTCTGTATCTGTTAATTTGGAAATGGACAAAGTCAACAACAGGACTGCAGGCAAAGATGCACTTAATGCTGTATATGCTCCCGCAGTGTCCTAAATAATACGTACATTTTTAGGGAATATAGGATTGATATGAAACTCCTAAAATTGATGGGAGTTTTTCTATTGACTTAGCGGCACACAATTTCAGTGCCTGAATGATAGAGAGTCTGAAGTAATGAAAGAGTATGAACAGGTCTGTCTTAAAACCAGTCTGAAGTACACCTGCAGTCACTATTCCACTCCCATTCATCATGGGCAGTTTACAGTGAGTAATGTTTTTTTTTGTTTCAGTGGGACTTCTTGTGGAATGGGATGTTTACATTGTAGAACGATGGCAGCAGTTCTGTGCAAGTTGCTACCAGATGACATGGTTGCATTGTTTCAAGACTGCTATTTGAAGGAAGTTGAAGCTTTGCAGAAACTAAAGAGAAGTTTAGTTTTAACTTCAGTGCGGTCAGAAGTTTCTACTCCATTCTTTAACTTTTATAACAGCTATTCAGTTTATCAGTGATTGTGGTGAAAGGACAGACCAGAATTCTAACAACTGTGTAAGCTATTTACATTAATATTTCTCTTTTCTTTCCTCCTTATGAAGGAAAATGATTAAGTCAATCATTTTTAAATTACTGTAGCTATGGAGTCACCACAGTTAACTCCAAGGTTGCATGCTATAGACTTAAAATGACTTGTAGAAAAAAAGGAAGAAACAACCACACCAATCTCTTAAAAGAGACTAATGCATTACACTGTAATCAAGTCCAAGTACATGTACTTTTATGGGAGAATTTCAACAATAGGTACCATCTGCTTAATGTGTTCATAAACTCAAATATTAATTTCCTGGTAAATCAGTTGTAAACCAGAAAGTATTATTATTATTGCAATAATTTTTGCATAAGATAAATGTCTCAGTGGCTCAGAAGGTTAAAGTTTAGAATAAGAGCTGGCATTTACTTTTCTTTGCAATTTGGCTAAAATTAAATTGCCCGATCATGAATCCAAGTCATATTTTATCTTTCATTAAAATAGAAAAGACCTGGAAACAATCTGTAGACCACCAGGATGTCTGAAAGTTATTTTCCAGTTATAAAAACAAACTAGCCTTGAATTTATTCACCATCTGTCAGTCTTCCTACCAAGGAGCTGAATTTTCAGACAGGTTACTTGCAGTGGTAAGGAACAGCTGTAGGAAGCCAGGATACCAAGATTGCTCTAATTATATTAAGACACAGAGCAGCTTTTGGAAATTTGCAAGAGCTCAGTTACAGTGTCTGGGGAGGGATTTAACGTTTTCAGGATTCTCAAGAATGCACCCATTTCCTACCATGTCTGAACATCATTCAAAGGGGGTGGAAATTAGCGGAGTGACCTTCCCTTGCTTAATTGTCTTCTGCATCAGAATCTGTGTACAGGGGTGGGACCAGTACTGGTGAAGCAAGAGACTGTTAATCTCATTAAGGTTAACGCTCAGTGGCAGGAAGAATGTTACTTTGCCTTCATAAACTTTTGGGACCTACTGACTTTGACTCTCTTATTAGTTGTGTGCTATTCTGTCTGAGAAAGAGAAGCAGAAGGTGATTGTTTGCAGGTGGGTGTGCCATGTCACACATGTATATGAAGAGGCTCAGATTTACCAGCAAGTTCTCTCTTACTCCCTTCAGGACACATCCATAACAAGATTAAGGTCACCTTACTGCAGAGAGAGATGTAATCAACCTGTTTGTATTCTGAGGTTCTTTTTCTCTTATAATTATTGTAAAGATATGTCAATGTTAATGCACTCAATAAACATAGGAGTAACTGCATTTGAAAAAGCCCAAATCTTATTTTGACTGACTGGGATTCTTACTGACGCAGAAGAGCTGGTTCAAAAGGGGCTTCTCTTTCCAAGAGCGAAACAAGCAAAGAGTAAGAAGAAAGACACAACAGAAGAAGCATCTGTACCTGTATCCCGTAATGGATTTGACTTCAACGTAATAAGAAATTAACAAGCAAAAACACTTTGAGACCAAAACTATCTGACCTTGAGCTGTAAGAAGAGCAGGTCAGATCTCCTTGGAAACCATTAGAAGCATAAATGGAAAACCTATTCCTGTATTGCACACTTATGTAACAAGCTGAAGAAAATTGTTTTCCAGAATGAATAAAGTGCAAAAATAGTTTAGGAATTATTTGAACAGTATTTTCAGCTAGAAGATAAATGATTTTTATATATGTCACAGAATCACAGAATCACAGAAACACTAGGTTGGACAGGACCTTCAAGATCATCAAGTCCAACCATTAATCCAGCGCCACCATGTCCCCTAGACCATGTCCTGAAGCGCCACATCCACACGTTTCTTGAACACTTCCAGAGATGGCGACTCCACCACCTCCCTGGGCAGCCTGTTCCAATGTCTTTCATCTTAGTTCTTTTATTTGAACAAAAGCAGCTTAAAATTACCATGACATATGCAGGAAACTACTGACAGACTTCAGGGCTCACCACACCGGAAAATGGAAGTAAAAAAGGACACATGAAGTATGAAGCCATGATGTCTGTCAGAAAGACTGGGCCATGCACCAGATTTATGAAACAATGCAAATAAATTCCTTACAACAAAATTGGAAGGATATATCAGATTTTTCCTAAACTTTGGAAATGTGCTCTTTTCCAAAGCCTCACAGCACAAGGCTGTCACTTCCACAGCTTCAAGTACTTGTGCAGTTGAAAATATCAATGAGGAAAGGCTAGAAGGCTGACAAATAATATATTCTCATAGAGTTCATTTGTGCTGCTGTTACTCACGGTTCTGTTATACAAGTTGTCCTGCTTGCAGCAGAGGACTCCTGTGAGTATGCGGGCACAAAGGCTGAAGAACTGGATGCCTGACGTTTTATAAAAATCTAAGGAGACAAGTCATTATTTGTACATTAGAATGACATCTCTCTTCTTTAGTCCCGTTGGTATTGCTACTTGGCATGGGAATTCTGACCCTATTAACACTTGCTGAGCCTGAGATTAATTTTTTGAAACTTTTAAAAAACAGCTGGGGAGTGTCTTGCACTTTTAGTCATATACTGTGGCGGCTTTCTCATGTCTTAAAGTTGAAAAAAATCCAAGGGCTCTCCTTGGCCTTATGTGACTTCCATATTAAAATATCTGTGTTCCTAATCTTAACTACTTTTTGGGGGAGATAAAAGTGGCCAAGTGGTACCTCTACTTCATAAATTCCAAAAAGCTTGGTTCATATCCCAATTCCTCTTAAACTTACCTTTTTCAGTTTGGTTTCTTGCAGTGTTCTCTTGAAAATTAGAAATGTATCCTCAGCCTTCATACTGTGTGCATTATTTCATCACAAATGTGATGCTATGTCTAGATTATTGCTGAATCTTCAGGTGGTTTTATTGTGTAAGGCTTTAGGGCGAGTCTGTCTAAATTTCTGAGTATTGTACTATAGATGTCCACATTAAAATGCAGATATTCTGTGCTAATCCAGCAGATCGTTGTTGCTTCCCCTTAGAATTTCGTTCAGGAAAGAAATAAATCACTGTGTTACACCAAGGTCTTTCTTCCTTTCTTGTGCTGTACACACAATTCAGGTTCATCCTTTCAGCTGCTCTCAAACCTCATCCATACTTGTGTCTACTTTTTTTTATATATTTTTTTTTACATTTATAGAAAAAACAAGTTAGATCTGTTCACATCTTGTGGTAGGCATGGCTGTCAGGTTTCTGTATCTTCTAAGTTCCCATTCTAGTGCCCTACTTTCTGGAGTGCTGCTTCTAAACCGTTATGCATGGCCAGACTCCTACACACGTCTTTCTTGAAGTATTAAAAAAATACATTTTTCTCTTTTTAATAAAATTGCAAAAATCTTGCTGCAGGAAAGACTATTCTCAAAGTGTTATCAACTGGCTTGTGCTAATCCTAGCAATTTGATATATAAATATCCTTATATTTATCATCTAATGGTGCGAAGCTTACCTATTAATAATTCATAAATTTTCTTGGACATACTTTTACCAACACCACTAAATGGGATTTTTTCTTGCTAAAAAGAAATAAATAGAACATGATGTTCTCAAAGGAGCAAAGAGTTCCTGGAGCCAGCTTGCTGAGAAGCAGCTGAGCAGTAGCCAAAACTAATTTGTTCTTTAGATCTTACTACTGTGAAATTCCCTACTGCTCATGATTGCTTTGGTGATATTTGTTATCTTTTACCACACCCATGACAACTTCAGATGACATTTTCAGAGGTGATAAAAGAAACAAAATACTCAAAGACTCACTGCAAAAGTTCCTGGTCAACAGTAGTTGCCTTTATTGGAAACAAAGTTACTGTGTAAGGAATATTGTTGATTTACCTTAATTTGGTTTTTGGCCTCACTTTACAGAAGGAAGTAAAGAGGAAAGAGTCAGTGCATATACAAAAATCTCTATGGCCTGGCTACCAAGATCAATAGAGCAGAGGCCGGAAGCCTTTCCTTAGACAATGAACACATGGATGACAGTGAAAAGGTGTATTAAAGTTATCTGCATTACAATGTATAATAGAACTTTTGGCAAAGAGGTAGTAGAATTTATGGGTCTGAAAGTAAGTGAATCAAAATCAGGCAATGATTTACATTAGGACCAATAGCTTAGGACTTGATTACCTATAATTAAATACTTAAGTCCAGATTTTGGACTTCGGTCACTCTCAAATATGTAACTTGTTTTTCTGGAATACAGAAGACTTGTAGCTGTCATTTAAACGATGCTTTGTAAACTTAGGTTGACGCTGTAATTGCAAGAGCTTATTATTACTAATTATTTCCCTTGATACATCATTTGTATATACTCCAGGTGCACTTGTTTGAAAACAACTGTAGTGTGCATAGTTACTGAAAAAGAGTAAGGGAGAAGAATTTTGGTAGAACTACTAAGATACTGAGCATCTTAATATAAACCAGTAGCAGGGTATCTGTAATGAGAATCCATAGAGAGACTGAATTTTCAGTTGGAAACATCCAAACTGAAATGGTAAATCTGTGATCTATCAATCTAGAAATTATAAAAATTAATAAGACTATCAAGAAAAAAGAAAAACCCTAGAGAAAAGGGAAGAGACCATGAACAGAGTTTTAAAAAATTGGCTTGAGTGTCTTTTATTTTTCTTTGTGTGATTTTCATCTGATTAAAGCAGCTCAAATCATTACTAGTTAGATTTAATAACCATACAGTTTAATAAGATGAGAAATCACAGTATAAATATAGATCTGAAAAAAGTCAATATCTCAAATTTCAAGGACACAAGTCTGTAACATTCTACTTTTTGCATTTGGTATTTGCACATTTCGTCTTTATCTTGCAAAGATTTTTGTGAAGCAGAACTATGCCATTGTTATGCAAACATTTTAAAAACTTGGATTAATTTTCAACCCGCATAGTTTATTAATTATTTTAGAGATGCATGCCATTCTCTAATGTAGTGCTCTAGTAATTATTAACAACAGTAGATCTAGAAGTGATTGTTTAGTGGCCATTTTTTACTTCCTCTTCTGCTGTATTCCTCAGAATTTGAATCATTCTAGAGAAATCATTTTTACCTGTTCTCTGGGGGAAATATTTCCTAGGGAGTTTAGAGGAGTTGAGGCTGTGGCTACCTCTTGGCTAATTGTAGATACCAAAGAAGTGAACTAGTGAAAACAGGAAGAAATAAAAGCACAGGGAGCAGTGATATCCACATGAATCTTTTGTGTTTTAATCCTCACATTAAACCCATGGAATGAGGATAATATTCCAAAACCCAAGCCATAGAGAGACTTGAATTCGTCTGAAGGACCAATGCTGTGGACAACTGAAACACATATGGTGTAAATTCTAGAGTGCTCCTTCTGTTTTTCCAGTTCAGATACCAAGCTCCTAGCCAACTGGTAATGAAGAAGTGTCAGATAAGGCTTGTCTATAAAATCAGTGCTCAGTCAGATGAAGGCAAGGCAGATTTCCTTAGTGTTCTGAATGGATGACTTGTTAGATCACATTGGCCAGCCCTAATTTATTGCAACTTTTGATCTGGTAGAATTTGTTATAGATTCCTTTCTCCACCAGCTCCTTAAAAAAAAAAAAAAAATGTTTCTGTTGACTGCACCTTTCTTCCACTCAGGTTACATAGGCATCCAGCCACCCTCCAGGTAAAGTACAATTGGATGATGTTATAATTTACAGTTGAATTTGACTTCAGCAGCCTTTATGATTTGATACTGATAGTCCTATGTCTCACAAGTAGTCATTTTGATGGAAAATGCCATGAAGTAGAAGATGGAAAAAAAGGCTAGAGCTCCACCCACAGTCCCATATTTATTCTGAGCTGAGCCAGATAGGTTACTATGTCTAGTTTTTGCCAAGTATAATTTTACATACTTGGTCAAAAAGTGCTTCCATCAGCAAATGGTGTAGTAAACTCTACATAACCAGGTATTTTGGAAGATTCAGCTTTGTGGCAAGCCTATAATAATATTTATTTATTCTGTGGAGAAGTCTGATTTCACACTTCACACTGAACTGTGGGTACATTCTTTTTGTAGAGTACATTATTACTCACTCAATGCTGAGGTCTTTGATGAGTGTGTTGAGAAGCCTAGTTAGAATGGGAAAACATGTGAAAGAGTATCCTGCTGCTGCAGAAGGCAAATTTGTTCAGTCAGAAACGATTGGCCAGCTAAGCCACTAAAATGATTGCACTCTCATAACTGCCTGGGTAAAATTCTGCTGTTGCTTCATGGCTTTAAGTGTTGTAGGACAGTGGTCTAAATCAAGGACATCATAACATTTTTACTAAGCTCATTTTAATGAGACATTGTTAAAAGTGAAGTACTTGTTTTGTTGCTCTGTTTATACTTTATTGGATTCTATACTACCACAAGTAACAAATTGACAGTTGCTTTTTCAGAGGAAGAAATAGTTAGTCTTCTTGTTTGTTTCTTCTCACCATTGTTTTTCCTTTGGTCTCCCTGCTCAGTCATTTGGCCTAAGATCAAGGAATGTATGTGGAAGACATTGTTCAAACTGTTTCATAAGAGTGACTTAAGGAGGAAATACAATTGGCTTACAATTTACACACTGGATATAATAGTTACAATCCAAAGGAGAGATTCACTGATGCCACTAGTTGATTGCAATCTCCATATATTTTCTTTCTGCTCTGAGACACTTTCAGATTTTTCAAAATCAGTATCCCTTGTTTGTCTGTCTCTTGACACTGTACTGCTCCCTATTAAACTTCCATAAGGAACAGACACTGGTTTCTGGAGATGTCTGTCTGTCCTTCCTTTTTTTTTCCTTTTTAATGTTGCTGAGATGGGGCAGAAAGGCTTCCATGCTTTTGGAAGTTTTGATTCAGCAGTGCAATTTGAAAAAAGAAATTGACCAGCTGATTTGGACAGGAAGACAATGAGAAATTATTGAGACACTGCAGGTAATTTAATTAAAAATAGGATTTTTATGAACAGTGTTAATGTGTGCTACCTCAGCTAACCTGACAATAAAGGTTTAGCAAGCTACAATGACATCTGGCACAGAATCACATGTAAGAATTATGCAGAGGCAATAAAAGGCACTTAATTAGCATTGCAAATAGTATTCCAACATTTATGAGATGTCTGCAAATTTGCATACAGATACGTAATTACATAATTTGCAGCTGTTGCGTTTGTTCCATAAGACCTTGCCACTTTATTAGTACAATATGTAAATCAGGAATTAATCCCTTTCATCATCTATTTTCTTAGTAGTCCATAAATATGTGGCAAATCATGGGAACTTGCTACAGCTCTTTTACGTGGATTTTCTCATCTTGCCTCAGAATGGTATGGAAACAAACCTGTATCTCCTGGCTTACTTAACTCTAATGGTCTTCTAAGAGGTTTGTAAATGCATCTAATTTATTACCAGTTTTTTACTCCTCATTCATCCCTGAAACCTTAGTTTGCAGGGTCATGCTGCAAATCTCTTTTGATTTATTCTCTTTCAGTTTTAAAGAGATTTAAGTTAGTATTTACTCTCATTAGTACCTTTCTGATAAGAGTAGCTATCTTGTATTACAAGTAAACAGAGAAAGCTGGGAGGGAAGGATATCTGACCAAACAAGAGTGCTATGTAAGTAGCTTATTAAATTCAAGGTGAAGGTGAGCAACTCAGATGCCTATAAAGCAAAACTGGACCAAATTATTAGCTAGAAAAAATATTGCTCAATATATCTTCTTATAAAACCCTAGTGTATAAGATTTCTTTGCCTGGATAAGCTTGGACAATTTTCACTTATGTACCCAAAGACAAAACCATTAAAAATGTTTACCCAAACCAGCTTTCTTAAAAAAATGTTTGAATATTGACTTTTATTGTGTTGTCTATATTAATACTTTTGTAGCACTTTTCTTGTATTTGACTCAGCGGAAGTTTGCAGAGATATAGTTAATTAACAAAAGGTAGTTTTGGCTACAGTTTTTGAACATAATGTTAAGCCAACTGAAGTAAGGAATAGAGAAGAAATTGTTTGCTTTTATTTTTTAACATGTTTTTCCTTATGTGTTTTGAAAGTGCTTTCACTATAATCGTGCCATTGTCCCTTTCACGTAATGGAAACTTCCCCTTATGCTTGAGTCCTTTAAAGAAAAAAGTTGAAAGTAACAAGGGAGATCAGAAGAAGAGGGAGGAAAAGCATCTTAGAAAATAGCAAATGTGCCCTCCCCCAGGAGAACTTTGTTGTATCCAAGTTTAATTTGTGTTTGAAAGTTAACTGGATTGTGGACTGCCAATGCATTTAATGCTCTTCCAATAGATGAAAGTGGTTTACAGTAATGTAGCCTAAAGTATATTTTTGTTTATTGACTATGTAATGCTTTCTCATTATTTTTTCTTGTAATCTAAATGATATGTGCTAAATGACAATCTATTTATATAATAAGTATAATTAACAATTAATATATCTTTAAGAGTTCCATTGTTGTTTAGTCTGAGTATGATAATGAGAATTGCAAATGAAATCTTTCTGCCCAGAATGACTGATCTGCCTTGCAGGCATTGCCAGCAATGGTTTTTATGGAGGGAAGGAAGTTGTACTAACTGAAAGAATAAAATAATGAACCTGCATAAATGCACAAGGCAAATAAAGGAGCAATAGACGTTTCTTTTCCTTTAAACTCTGTGGGTGAGCACAAGGACAAATGTTGTTCTCTCTGCTGGCTGCTCCAGCAGAGTGTTGCTGCTGGTAGTAGCTCTGTTGAAAACAGAAAGAATGAAAACAAGATCTTCCTTCATATTTCTGTAGCTAGACCTGGTTTCCTACAGCTGAGCTTTACTTTTTAGAGGGGAGTTCATTAAACAGAAGATAAGCTGGTGTCAGCAGTGCAGATGGTTCTGAGCTTTCTCTGCACCTCTCTCTGCAGAATGGGAAGTTGTGGAGGGCTGTAATTCAGCGATGAAAATCCCCATGACTCAAGCCTAGTGCAGCCTAAATAATCTAGGCTGGATACGGATGGAGAAGATATCTTAGGTTGGTGTCTATTTTGCTTCTGAAGCCGCTAAGGCTGCATGGTGTCCCCTTGGGCCCCAGAACTGCCTGTTAGATCTTCAGTAACTTATACGTCTCCAGATGAAGCTGAAACTTTGGCATTGTCACCTCTTCTGTCCTGCTCCACCCATTGCCCCTCCTTACCTGGCTGGAGCTCTGCTGCCCTTTGTGTGGATTCCATGTGCCAGGTCTTGAATCATCTGCAAAACATCTTTTGCCAGAGGAAAGGTGGGGAACAGTGCTCTGTCATGGAGAGAGAGTTGTACAGAAGTGACAGAGTTTGGGAATGCTGCAGACTACTCAGGCAGGGGCTGACTTCGTGTTTGCCTGCTGTGCAGGGCTGAGGACACAGGCCTTGGTCGTGGACCAAGGCTCCAAGCTGCTGTCCTGACACAAAGAAAAGTCCAGAAACATTTCTTGATGAATTTGAGTGGCAGCGAGTCTTTCCCCTTTTTCATGTGAGGTTTGAGCACTGGATAGATAACGATTAAGGTTATTTTTTCGTCCTCTGATAGTGCTTCCACTTTTGTTTTCTGATTCTTAGCTGCAGGTACTAATAGGTACTCTCACAGAGGACGTTCCCTTGAACTAAAGGTCCATGGCATTTTTTCTCCCAATTAAGCTGTGCTTTTTTGAGATGTACAGCAGAGCTCTTTCCTTTTAAAAGAGGGGAGTTACTAGTGGTTTGATCCATTTTCTGAATGTTTTCACAGCTTGAAAAAGATTCTTCTGAAGATTATAACTGATTTTTTGTCAGTGCGAAGCCACATCCCAAATCTAGGCCAAACCAATTAGAAACACATATTTTTTTTCAGCTGAATAAATCAAGCGCAACAGAGTGGAAGCCTGGAAACAGACTTTTGCAGGCAGCAGGCTGCCTAGAGGAATCAGTGATATAACATCCTCTGCAATGCTGAGGCCAGGCAGGAGTTGGCTCACAACCTGTGACCATGTGCCTACATTTCTTAGGACTTATTTAGAAATTTCAACTTGACAGAGGCCTATCCTGTTCTAGCCATGGATTTTTTCCCCCTGGATGTTCCTTTGCTATTAATAATAAAGGAAATAGTATATACAAAGTCACTTTTTATTGAACTGTTGAAAAGAAACTGTAGTTACATATGTTTGCAGCAGCTGGCACAGTCCTGGTCTTGTCTGTCATATCTAGATACTCTTGTTACATGAAGCACTGAACTCACATTATGCGAGCCAAAGAAATAATTTCCTTCCTTTCAGTCAGGAATAGATGGTGGAGAAACTCCACTATCAATTTAATTCATCAGCTTCACTGGCTGTATTTCAAATTTAATAGTTTTCAAATATATTTCTAATTTGCTGCTAAGAAAATTAAACTGAAATTCAGAAACGCCTTGCCAAAGGCAGCATTCAATACAAACTAATCTGCACCTGAGGAAGGGATTCAATTTTTTTTGTCCATAACTGCACATAATTAGTGTGTCTGCAAAAAGCATGTAATTTTTATTATCTGTGAAGAGTTTGGCAGGGGGAATACATCATTACCTGCACATCTAATAACGTGCAGTGCTACAATTCATTTTCTGAGATGCCATGCGTACTTCAGGAAAAACATTGACTTTATCTCTGTTTTTGTGTTTTATAGGCATAGCAGAAGCCTAGCAGTCTGAAGCAGATAAAAAATAAAGATGGATAATATGTTGGAGAGACATTTATATAAACAGTGAAAAGTAGTGGACAACAAAATCCAGTCCCAAGATCCAATGAACAGCTGCATATTTCAAAGAATCTGGAAATGTCAGGCAACAAAAAAACGTACGTTCTGGTCACCATCCAGCAACTTCGAATAGGGGTCTGTAAGTGTTTTTATGTGTATGCTTTTAAAATAACATTAAAAAATGGGAGAAGACTGGGACATGAGAAAACATACCATTGCTGTTTATTGATGGCCTTTGGACCAACATTGTACAACCTCTTAGATATGCAACTTTACTAGGAAATGGGGTTAGTTATCTTACTGAATTATGGACGTAACTGTGGACAGAATAATTTAGAAGTAGCAGCTATGGACATAGACCAGCACTGAGAACTGCTCAAATTCATATAGTTACTTGAAAAAAGGAGCTTTCGATATGGAGGAAGACATTGGGTTGAACAGTATGCTGGAAAAGGGTGTGTGAAGAGGGCAAAAGTGAAGAGGACAAAAGTGAAGAGGACAAAATGGCCTTGAGGAGGTGTTTTCTCAGGGTAACTAGGAGAAGAACTAGCCTTGTCGTTAGAGAGTACCTCTCTCTGTTGGGCAGATTCTTCAAAACACTTTGCTTCGAGGGACCAGCAAGCAAGACCTACCTGGCCTTTCAGAGGCACTTCTTGGGACCAGATTTGTTTTTCTTGCAGTCAGTGAAGCCTCAGGTCTGTTCCTGAAAGCCCACACAGATTGAGAGGAGCCTCAACATGCAGACTGCTCGTCAGCTGCGAAAAAACATCTGTATGAGCTGGAGGGTGTGCCAGGAAGCACACTGTGAATACAGCTATTCCTGCATTCCCTTGAATATAGTGTAGATCCACACTTTGAATTTGAGCCATATATGTAATTTGAGCAGAAAAATGCAATTCAAATTGTTACATTCCTTCTATCTGAAAGGGAAAACTGGCATTTTTTGGTGCTGCCGTTAGTTGATTTTAAGCATTACTTCCTCACAATTTCTTCACAAAGGAAGTTCTGTAATTAAATACTTGAGATGAAATACTAAAAACTCTCCAGCTGTTGCATATCCTCTGTTAAACTTCAGAGCTGGAAGTCCCTTCTTCAGGTGAGGAAGTTCACTGAGTCCAGCTGGAGCTTTATGAGACCAGTGGTAGAAACCCATCTTTCTTGCTGAGGGGAATGTGGATTTCTCCCATAGACCATGACTGTTCTGCAGGATCTAAGGTAATGTTTTTTGGAGGAACATATATTTTATTCCTTTTGGTTGCTAAGACTGTTTTTAGAATATAAACCAAATTTTGCAGTTATCTTACTATAAATGCAATCAAAAAAATGGGTATTTCCCTTTTCTGTCTTAATAGATGTTAAAATAGTACTTCAGTGTTTATAGGAGTACCAGAAAAAAATCAATTAATAGTTTTATCTAGTCTGGTTAGATGAATTGGCCACTTCCTTCCATGATCTGCAATGGGAATAGCTTGTGACTTTCCAGATGTGTAAATGGTCCCATATTCTCTCAGCACTTCAGACAGTGAATGTAGCTATTCCTCTGTGTATGATATATATGATAATGACTGATAATGTACTCTGGATGTGTATAGTGTAACTTTTTTTGTTTTGGATAGTTTTTGTAAAACCTGATCACATAGCAAAAAAGAGAGCATATACAATAGTATCATAAGATAAATATCCCCTTTAGCAACTTACACTAAAAGCTTTAAAATAAAAACATTATGCAAAATTTGAGATACAAAAACCATTTTTTCAGGAAAACATCTTTTATGCTCCTAAGAAAATACTACCTGATTGTCCAAACGCTCTGTTGATTTCCTGCATATGTACATTTTTCTTCCCCTATTAGAGCTTTCATTCTTTCTATATATTAATTTTTTATTATGGGTATCGCTTGGGACTAATAATACAAAGAATTTTTTTTCTGCAGTTTTTGGGAGTATCAGTTGTGACACCTAACTAAGCAGCCTGATTTTTACAGGCTGAATGTTTTACACTGGGAACTAAAAAAACTGCAGTACTCCAAATAATGAGTTGCTATGTAAAATCATTGCCTTAATTGCCATTTCTCTTTGCTCTTTCAAATGTTGCTTTTCCTTTTCATTGGCTATAAATGTTTCCCAAGTTTTGTCAGGAATGGAAATTGTGCTTAAGAAATAAAGATATAAAGAATATCAAAGCTATATTCATTAAAACAAACAAACAAAAAATCCTAGGGACCTCTGCCATTTCACTTTTTTTTTTTTTAATCTGCTCAGCTGATGCAGTAACTCATGAAGATTAGAAAATTAAACTTTAACGAAAGAAAACCACTACATATTAAAGTTTTTTCTAAGGGAAGTTCCATAACATTACAAATGCTAAAAGCTTATCTATAACTGTTTTTTCCGTAAATAATAGTCATTTAGACATAATTAGATAATAGATACATTTCAAGGACTCCAGAAGATACATTTTAATCTGAACTCTCAGTTGCATTACCTGAAAGGGAAGCATTTATTTTGAGGTTTTGGATAAAACACAATGCTTGAAGTGAACTGTGTTATTGCAGAACAAGTAACTACTGGTAAAACCTCTCAGTCAAAACTGAAATTCAGGGAACTATTTAGTGAGATAAATACCAATAAACTACAAAATTACAGCCCATTCCTCTGAGTATCTATGCATCAACAGTTAGTCTTAAGTGATTCAATCATGACTAATTACATATTACCTCTCCTGATCTTTAACATTTCAATCAACCTTTAGTAGTGCTGTTTATACATAATTTGTCTCTGTTTATGGTTTTATGTGATAACTGTGCCAATCTTAATTTCATTAAAATTGACATGGAGATGGTGGAGGCTTTACCACATCATTTTTATTTTTTAGATACATTGATATAGAAATTAACTGCAAACTTGAATGTTGAGGAGTGCTGAGAGCTTGACTTCAAGGCTGTTCCAGCACGGTCTGTTTGAAGGTCCTCTGTGGCCAATGCAAAGGCTTCCAGTGATGTTACGATGTCCCTAAAAAACCTATTTTCTTTAATGACAAAACCTGCTTAAGATACTCCTCTCACTTTCTTTTCCCCACCTCCTTGTTTTTGCTCTCCAGCTTCTCTTTCTGACTGCCTCTGTGTAGTTAACTGTCTTTTGTTAAGCTGCTGGGAAGGAGAAGGGGGAAACGGAACATCTCTGCCTTCCAAACATGACTAGTTGGGTTGGGCAACTTGGAGTAGTGTGAAGTGCTGAAGTACCTGATGTAGCTGTGGCCAGCAGTAGGGTGACAGGACACTGTTCAGCTGTATCAGCCTCATGCTGCATTTGAGCTTATGATACATGCTGAGAGGCAGGGTTTGTTAGCCTTGAGGATATTAACTCAGTGCTATTGTGGCTAAAGCTATATGCTTTCTGGCATCTGGGAAAAGATTGCACTGTGCTTCCCTGCCATCTGAGACATGCCAGTCTCTTTTGGAGACAGCTCTGGGATCAGTGGATCATCTTCACTGGGTGGAGCAGGTGTGCTCTTAAGCCATTGAATGCACAGCAGTGAATTAAACATGTGGATTCCTCATATAGTACATGGGAAGATACCACAGAGTGACACCGATAGGAGCCACTAATAGAAGGGGGGATTTGCAAACCCAAGATGTGTTATTCACATCAATCAGAGTTGGGCATCTTCTTGCCTGTGGGAACACTCAACAAATTGCCCCTTTTGGAGTTAACCTAAAGTGTGTCTGCTTTTTTCAGTAATCTATGGCTTATAGACCCAAACTTTCTGTTTCTTCCTCGTGACCAGTATCTCTTGTAGTTCACCATTCATTTCTCTAGTTTCTGGCTGTGGTTTGTGCAGGTGGTATCCTTCACTTCCTAAACAGTGTCACAATTCCACACTTCTTTTGGTGAGGCTGATTGATAGATATCAAGTCCTAAATGTGTTTGGAGCATGCTGATAAGTTCAGACTTTTTTTGGTGAGATAGCTGTTCCCAGTCTAGCTAAACGTTGTAGAGGGGCCTCTAGGCTTTTGGTTTGTGCTATGACTCTGCACAGCTTTTTATGGGTGGAAGGGTTGTTTTAAAAACACCAGACAGTAGAAATACAGTGGTTTAGAAGTCTGGGGGTATAACACTGGCAGGAGACACCTGAACTGCAATTTTCTGTTTGACTTCAAGCACATTTACATTTGTGTGTGCAAAATTTGCTCTTGTTAATTCTGGATGGAAAAGTGCTGAGTGGCCTGGTGTGGCGACTCCACTTCTGGCAGCATGCAAAGCTCATAATGCAAGTAACTGTGCTGCTTGAGCTACTTCTGTGCTCTCCCCTTCTTCATGAACTTATGTCTTGAATCTCTGCTAGTTTAGGGATCACTGTGCTGCACTCCGTTTCATGAAGTAGATGCGCTGCCAAGCTTGCCTGTCTGTGTAAGTCCAGTCCAAGGTGTCTCTTTAAAACATTGAGTCCACATCTGGAGCCAAACTTTGTGTTTCAGACCCATTTTAGTAGCATCAACTAATGTTAACTGTAGTCTGAATGAATGGCTCCCAGACTTGTGAATGAATTGACTGCAAGATGAACCCTGAAGTAATTCGCTGCAAGTTTCAGGGAGAATCTAAGTTTAGTTGTGGGAAAAAAAAAGACACAAATAAAAAATGTTTTCAGCTTTCTGATGGCAAAGATAACCTCCCATTAGGGGTTGAAGTCATGGTCCTTAATCCATGCTTATGTACTTGAGTCATCAGCCTTGATTTTCAAGTATCTTCTAAAAACATCATCTCCAATGGGAATGGCTGGGAACTGAGCATTTCCAGATACACTCTGCAATATAGATACCTGATGATAGGTCAGATATCCCTTAAGAAAAAATGGCCTATATTTTTGCCTTTTTTGACTGTGTAATTGCAAAGCTCATATACTGAACATAAGTTCAGGCATAAAATATTACAAGATGATTATTGATAGAAAAATTTCTATTAATATTTGGGACAGGAACACAAAATGCTTTCTACTTGGGAGTAAGTCACGGTTTCTGAGGTTGTTATAAAAACAATTTGTTTTGACCTCATGAGCTTTTTAAGACCAGTGGCTGTCATTTTTGACTTAGCAATAGATAGTAAATGATTTCCTTGTGTAAAAAAAGATAGTGGTTCCTGCAAGGGATGCATTTTGAGGAGTGAAAATAACTTCTGAAAAGCAGTGGTTTGTGCTTGTGCAGCTCTCTCTCTCTCAAGTACTACTTTTGTGTGAAGAGAGCTTAGGCCAGGTTTGTTTTCCTTTCCTTGGCCAAAGCCCTCTGTGCTGAAGAAATGCAGGAACTCAATTTCACAAGGAACTTCTGGGCCTTTGTACTGGCCTTTCAAGTTATAGCAAAACTGCAACAGGGCAGCCATAATTTGTTCTTCAGCATTTTACAGTTATTAATACTGGATTATACATATATGTTTTTGGAAAGAATATATACTTGGCTGCTGAAGTAGCCTGTTTGTTTTTAGAAATACCAGAGATGAGTACTAAATGCCACATTATACCAGTTCTTAATTGTTTCTTGTGTGTACCTTATTGAGGAAAGAAATAGTTTATAGACTTTGGATCTTAAACTACATTTTTTTACTTAAAGAGTTATTGATACATTATACATAAATGTGAAAAGAGGTGCAACACATTGTAACCAGTCTGTATTAAACTTCATCACAGTTAGTCTGTATCAGTTTGCTGGGGTGTAAAGTGATGGAAAAATGAATTTTGTATGAACTGATTTTAGCTCCTCTTCTGAAGTTCCTCTTGGGGTAAGCAAGTGAGTGCCTAGAACCTGATGTTTGCAGAGCAAGTGGGAATCTGTTAGAAATTACCTCTAGATAAGGTGTATGAGCTGTGTAATGAAATGCTTTTAATACCACAGAACATTTTTTTTTAATATAAAAGTAGTTGGACATGAGGATTGTCTCCCTAAAGTAGTTCTTGGACAGATGATTTCCTGCCAGTAAAAATGTTTTCTAAATTTTTATTGAATTAGTTTCCAATTTCTGCAAACTAGTTATTCTGAGGTACGAAAATCAATTCTGACATTTCAATTTTTAACATTTACCTTCGCGTCTGTTTTGTAAAGAGAAAAGTAACAACTTGTGCATGCACATCTCTCAAAACTCTAAATGCCTAGTATCTTGTCCCTTGATGTGGTGAGTAGTGGATGCTTAGGGCAAAAATATGAGAAGCAAGACAAGTGTGGATTGGCTCTTCCTCTGGCCTCACAATTTCTGGCAAGCAGAGAGAGATGACAGCCATGCCATTCTTTTGAATAGCCATTGGTAGACATAATATTTGTGAAGTTGTCCTACCTTTTTTAGAATGCATGTCAATGTACATCTTCCACAAAGTTCTGTGGCAATGAGGTTCACTATGAAGTGTGGGTGTTGGGTGATAAAAACATATTTCCATTTATTTGTTTGTCCTTGAGTGCTCTGTAGCATGTCTTATGCTGAAGAGTGAAAGGATGTTCACTGTTCACTTTCC
>NW_010548353.1:31323-42506 GCF_000687285.1 Phaethon lepturus
TAGACTTCCTTCATATTCACTCTTCATTCATTTCCTATGTAATAAATATAAGAGGATTAATCAGAACAGGAAAAGAAAATGAGAAGACTCAGAGCATGCACTGGAGTGTTGTGTGTTTTATAGAGTTTTGTGGCCAGAAGTATAACAAAAAAAACCCCGCAACTGAGCCTAAAATCTGTTTGTGTTGTGTCTAGTGAAGAAAATGTCTCTTCCAACATGAAATTTGACTGCAAGTATGCCATAATTGTACTACCATAATTTTCTTAATAATTTTAATCACATAGAAATGGTTTGAGAGACTAGTAAATACCTAACTGAAAAATTATCTCCCTTCATGAGAGACAGTGAGTTTATCAGTGCTGAGGCTGCCTGTTTAGAGTGAAAGCACTCAAAATCTCCAGTAGTTAGGTAGCCTACTCGGTTTCACTAGAGAAAAATCCTAGGTTAGAGCCAATAATTCTATAATTGCCCCCAGAAGGTTAGTGAGTAAGAAAGACCAAACTTAAAAACTTTAATTTCTCAGTCCTGTAGGGACTTACCACCAAAAACATTCAGTCTTGCCCAGATCTGAACTAACAAACTTGGATAGGTACGAAAGCTAAGCATGATGAAAAGGATTATTCAAATAAGGACAATATTTTTAACAAGTTTGTTCATTACCTAAATTAATCTCTTCGTGGAAGTTTTACAAAACTAAGATAAAGGAAAAAAAAAGTTCCTCAGTCATAAAACTTTAAAATTTAACATTCAAACGTAAAGCAAAGTTTTTCTCCCACCATTCATTTTTGGTCTTTCCTCTTCACCCAGGAGATCTATTTTTTCTCTTACTAAACTTTAGTATCTTATGCTGGTGACCTAAGTTGAGTTTGTGCTAGCATCCTGTTAAGGAATATGTTAAGAATCCAGCACAATTTCTTGACCACCAGTCTCTTTCTGATGGTCAGCACAAAACTCTCTACAGACACACAGACTTTCAGGCTTGCTTTTCATATTACAACAGGCTCTGTTAAGATGATGTGGCTCAGAATTTGAATCTTAAGTCCACCTGGGACTTAGGTGTCCCGGGAGAGCCAGAACTGTGGACTAGTGGCCTAATATTCCAAGAGTTACAGAGTTTAAACTCTGAAATTAAAGCTTCAGGTGAGATAGGTACCTTTATTTAAGAAGGCAAATCAATAAAGATGGGTTAGGTTGTTCACTTAGACATAGCATACCCTGTGTTCTTCTGCCACTGGTTCTTCAACTAGAGTCCGCTGGAGATTCAAACTGGCATTCCAGGTGCTGGAAAACTTTAACCAAATTACAGGGATATGCACATCTGTAATCAAACAACAGCTTTTACAAATCTGATCTACAATATTTTCCCTCAAATAATTTTGAAACACATAATCTTTTTCAACTGATATGCATAAAATTAAGCCCAAAGAAGAGAGAAATGTGATTTTCCAGTGTATTTGCCCTCAAAATTCTTTCCAGGAGAACTGGAAAAAGGTCTCCATCTTCCTGATTCTGTCAGACATTCACTGTTGTTCCACCAGGTAACCTAGAGGGCTCAACTCTGGATGTGTGCTGAAGTCACCAGAATATTCAGTACTAGAGAGCTGCTGTTTTATTTTGTTGTATGAATCAGTGTCAGTGCAATATTGACTTTGTGTTTTGAAACCTCATGCAGAAGAACATGAGAATAGCATAGCAGATGGGCAATTTGACCACCTGTAGTCAGATAATCAGTAAAATGCAACTCCATTTATCTCTGCAGATATACAGAAATACAAAACACTATTCTGATATTGCCTATTCCCTTTCCTTAGCTCAACAGCTCACCATTTCAATCCAGTCTTCAACCACACAAGCCCATATGGTGACAAGCTCTGGAATATTTTACTACAGGTCCACACAGTTATTTTGGTAGATTTTGATACTTGAACTTTAACCACAGATAATGCTGTTGTCAAAGTGGTTAGGAACACAGGAATGGTATGCATCTCCAAGTCATTGAATCCAGTCCTCTGCCACTTCAACAATAATATCATGTAATTGTACCTGAATTGAAGAGATTTTATTTAATCCTATTTCCCGCATTAGGATGTTGTGCTGTCAGCTCACTCCTTAGAGGTAAAAAAAGCCTCTGTCTTCCCCTGATCTTTCTGCTACCCATTCCCTGAGCCTGAATTAGTGGTTTGACCATGGATGGTAGAGTGTCATTGATCCTGCCACGGTAGTGCCACTCAATTTTTTTCCCAGTTCTCTCTTGGAAGTGCCTCTGTTACACATTTCACATTGTCTGTTGTCATATCCAAATAATGCCGCTGTCTCACAGTCCTCCAATGATTACATAATATATTCAGGACTTTTTCCTTCTTATGTATTTTCAGATATACGATGTACCAGCTTCTAATGAAAAATAATTCATATTAGCCCTGAACTGTATAAGCTTGCATGTTTTCCTGTTACATTTCATACCATATTTAATGTTCCAGTGCTCAATATCATTTAGTTCTTCCTTTATGCCATTCTGGTATATTTTGCGTAGGCAGATTTTTTCTAACATGTTGTCAGCAAATTTCATTGGCACATTTCTCTCTTTTCCCTTTTTGTACCAAGTTCCTTAGTGAAAAGATGAAAATAGGAGTGATACTCTGAGAATTCTGTTGGTATCTTCTAGACCTATATATCCTATTTCACTACTATTTCTTATATCCGTTTTAATAATTTCTGTTCCCCTGTCTTCCTTAGTTATGGTATTAAACACTCTGTTTTCCTGCTAAATTAATAATTATCTGATGTAATTAATAATCTCATCTCTCGACTTGGCAGGCATTTGACTTTCTGCCTAATTATTAATTAATTGATAGATCTACATGATCTCTGATGGGATATCAGTTAACTTATAAAAGAAAGTCAACTTATCAAACAAAACTTTCAGATGAGGATGATGGGATCCAATTTCAGTAGATACTTGCTACCTTCTGTTCACCTAATGCAACTGAAGGCAGGCAGCTCCTTCAGATTACTTCATTCTGGGGTTTCCAGGTTATGGACAGGCAAGGGGCAATGGAGAGGTGGAAAGACTCATCAAAACTGGAGAGATATAAAAGTGAATTCCCCTGTTTTGTGTATTATTTAGGAATTGCAAACATGACTTTTCCATATCTTTTTTTAAATAGTTATTTCATGGACATTTATAGAGCTATTGTTTTGGTCTTACAGGGTAGAATCCATTCAAATAGAAATCTTCATATATTTTGCTCATCAAGCTGATACAGTCAGAGTGTTTCTCTATAGTTGATTTGATTTTAAGACATATCTGCCCAAGTAGCTGTGAAGCGTGCCAGTCCTGAAGACATCAAAGGCATAGGACATTTTCTCACTAACCTTTCAATAAGGATGGCATCCCTTAGTTTTGGCCTTTCTTTTCCCATCTGGCCTACTTCTGACTTCTGCACCATTTTTATCCTCACATAAAATAATTGGTTTCAGCTGTACCAATCCCTCATACATGAAAAAACTTCCTGGCTACTGTAAACCTTCATCATCAAGGTTAATTCCCTTATAAGTATGGAGCTTCTGTTTGGATTAAAGCACTGAACAATGATTAAACCCACTTACATTTATTCATTCTTTCGGCTTCTATGTTCCAATCAAGGAGTCAGCTTTGGAAGGCTGTGACTATTTTCATAGCCTGTCATATTGTTTTGATCCCACGTGTACTTCAATGCTTAATCTGATTATTATTTATGTCAAAACCAGTAAATGAACAGCTTTGCATTCAAGCTTTTTAGGACAGCTTTTGCAGTCTGACAGCTCAGTCAGTGTTCATGATTTCCCTCTCCAGAACACTTACTCAAGTGCTTACTGAAGGGAAATTCATGGTAAGTTAGCCAAGAAAATAAATGTAATGATAATGGCATAATTTCTTCTGAGGTAAGATTTCTGAATATGCAGGCTTAATACCTTAAGGTATTAAAGTATTACATTCCCATAACCTAAGAGAGATTTAAGACTCAGCTCACCAAAGAAGAGTCCAGCACCTTGCAGAACTGGAACCTCAGTGAATATTGTTTGATTTGCTGTGTTAAGGCAATTTATTCTCTAATTTTTTGTTTTCTTCATTGTCTTCTTGTCTGGATTACCCCACATTGCACTCTCATTTCTCTTTTTATTCTAGGTAGGAGTCTGTGTATCTCAATATATGTCCACTAAATAAATCTACTGACATAACCATGTCAGCTAAGGTTCTGAAACTGTGTAATCTCTGATGCCAACTGGAACTGCTAGCGTAAATGTTGCAACAACAGGAGTTAATTTCACAGATATATGTGAGACTTGTGATACAAAGCATAGCTTTCTGGCATAGCTACAGTCATGCTGGATGTGCTCTGTTGGTATAGGGTATTGTTATAATCCCTTACCTATAAAATGCGGTGCAGTCATCACTCTGTTGGTTCTGCCCAAATCTAATAGGCTGTCTCCATAGTCTGTCAGCAATCACTCCTTCAGTCAAAACAAAAGGTCTAGAGAGTTGTACAAGCCTGTGCCTGCGAAATACACCATTCTTCTGGAGCGTGGAGACTTAGCAAAAAGTTTAATCTGTTCCCTAGCAGGAATGATAAGTAGAACCCATGAAATTGTTGATATTGGAGTGCTGAGCATCACACCTTGGTGATGAGCATCTGTTAAAGAGAAGTCTTTGGTAAATTAAAATAATATGTGAATAATAATCTTTTGTGAATGATAATGACACTTCCATGTATTCTCTAGCAAAGTGAAGGTATATAGCTCAGCTGATGAGGAGCTAGTTAGAGCTCTCTGAGCCTTCAAGCAGTTCTCTTTACCAGTGGAGTAATAGTCTGGGACAGCTCTTTTCTTAGCTCAATTTGTATTCCCTTAATTCTTTCCAGACAGCCAAGCTCCTCTAGGAATGACACACTGTCATGAAATGGATGGTAGAGGTTTTCAGCAGATGATCCTGATACATGTAATGAATGGTGATCCCCCACCAGCAAGGTACCTCACTCTTCTGAGCCACCTGAGCACCTGCTGTGTGGGTGTGTCACAACTGAATCCTTCCTGACTAATTCAGCTTCCATTGCCATTTGTTATTTTCCTCGTGCTTTTTAGATTCTGTGCATAACATAGGCAATAATATTTAGCTGTTGCTTCTTCTGCCTCCATTTCTAATGCATTCCAGTCTGTCCTCTCAGAATGAGCTGCATAAAGTCATGCATTCCCTAACAGCACCTCACCATCCCTGTTTCTGCTATACCAACGCATCAGGTTTGCCTGAAAAACACCTGTCATTTGGAGCTTTTGAAAGATTAGTAGCTGTGGTTAAAGTATTTGTTAAGGATTATACTGCTGAAAACCGCTGCCAAACACATTTGCTTTAATAGGTACTCAGGAGCTGGACAAATTTCTTTGCATGTTGTGTTTTCATTGACACCTCATTAAGGTGAAATGAAGGGACATAGTTGATACTTTTGCACATTTGGTGTTGAAGGCTCTGTAAAACTGACTGCTGCAAAGATATGTTGACTCATATAAAGAAAGACTCGCATAATGCAGGATATACAGGAAATGGGATTACTGGTCTAGTGGCAGTGGAGTACTGATGGACATGTGATGGAAAAATTTCTGAGATTATTTCACTGGCCATGATGTAGGTTGTAATGGGGAAGGCAAATAGACTGTGGCAGTATTCCAGAGGAGCAGTTTTAAGAAGAAACCTGTATATCATAATAGTGAAATGAACTGAATGAACCATTCTTTAAAAGTAATGCTTCCCATAGTGTTATGAAATTATTAAAAGCTGTCAGTGAATAGAAAATGTGATGCTGCCATGATCATCCTTTAAGACTGTATTTGCCACTTCTCTTTCTTTTTTTTTTTTTTTTTTTAACCTGAGCTTCACTTGTCCTCCTTCATTGCTGAATCCACTGTAGTCTACGTGGATAAATATGTGAATGATGCCATTGGGTAGGTCTGTATGAGTAAATAGAATAGGGCCATGGCACGACCTTAAGCACAGGCCTAAGGCCCTGCTTAGTTTTTAACACAATTTCTGTCGTGGCTTTTTGCCATGCCATTTAGCATTTGGCCATGCCATAGCATATCTCCTAGATAATGTGTGAATATAGTGTGGGCCAGTGGAGTTTTTTCAGTAGACGGTTTGGATGCAGCCAGTCTGTCTTGGAAAAGAAGCATGTGCATATGAGCCAGACCACAGTGCTTAGTCTCAGAGGCAGACAGTGTTCTTTAGCTGATTTTAGTTATTTGTAAATATGCAGCCCCTAGTTCCAAGTCAAAATCAGACAGAGATCTGGCTATTTTTTCAGTGTCTCTTTGTTCTTTTCTTAATTGCTCCAATCTGTAGGTGGAGATCTTGTCTTTTGAAGTTAGTGGTAGGAGAAGAGAGAGGAGACCAGGTTTATGGAAGAAGACACAAGTGATGTACACTTCTCCTCTCATCTATCTTTATGGAAAGTTCCAAGAAGAAGATATGAAATAACACGTGGTTTATAAAGGATGACAGGGTCATAGGACACTCCAGATTGGGAAGAGACCTCAGGTTCCATCCAAGCAGGGCCACACGTGAGGTCAGACCAGGTTGTTTAGCACTTTATTCAATCAGGTCTTGAAAATCTCCAAGGATGGAGACTGCATAGCCTCTCTGGGAAACCTGCTCCATTGCTTGACTGTCCTCATGGTGAAAAAGATTCTTCTTATATCCAGTCTGAACCTCTCGTTTCAATTTATAATTATCATCTCTCATCTTCCCACCACGGACCACTGTGAAGAGCCTGTCTCCATCTTCTTGATAACCTCCCTGTGAGTACTGGGCAGGGGGGCTGCTGGTAGATCTCCCTGCAAAGCCATCTCTTCTCCAGGCTGGAAAAGCTTCAGTCCTTCAGCTTTTGCTCCCAGGATGAGTGCTCCAGGCCCTGACCAGCTGAGTGGCTCTGTGCTGAACCTGCCACAGTTTATCAATGTCTTTCTTGCATAGGAGAATCCAAAACAAGACACAGCACATGATGCCATCTAATGAGTGATGAGTGGAGTGGAATAAATATTACCTTTGACCTATTGGTTGTGTTTCTGGTAATACAGTCCAGGATGCTGTTGCCCTGTTTTGCTGCAGGATGGCTTTCCAGTCAGAAACCTTGAAGAGGGTTTTTTCTTTCCAGGTGGAGGTTTTTGTGTCTGTCCTTCTCGAATAGGCCTTGAGGCCCATTCCTCCAGTCTATGTGGGTCTCACTGAATGGCAGCTCTGACTTTAAGTGTATTGAGTGCCCCCCAGTTCAGTGGCATCTGTAAACCTGATAAGAGTATACTGCATCATCTCCTCCATCTCATTGATAAAGGCACTAAACATGACACATCCCAGGATAGATCCCTGTGATCCTCCGCTTGTCACTGTCCTCTAGTTAGAGTATGACTCATTAGTCACGGCCCTGTGTGTCCTATCATCTCAAAGGTACTACAGAATCTCTGTGCAGAGGGAGCTAACTTTTTGTGTAATTGCAGAGTTTCTGGGAGGCCTTTTCCAGTTCAGTTCCAAAAGTTTAGGTGAATAGAGAAATGGTAATCCATCGTGCCTTCCCCATGGCAGATAGAAGTGATCAGAATTACACAACTATATAGGCCTATCATGAAGCTGTTCTGCTTGAATGGGACTTGATTCTGACTAATCACTGGTTGCATTGAGTAGTCTCTAGTGAAAGCTATTGCTTCATAATGTCTTTAATTTTTGCTGCTTATCTTAAAGTGGAATGTAGAAAACGTTGAAAATGGTGTGTGATTGTAGCTGAAGGATGTTTCAGAGAAATTATTGCATTGTTTAGTCATTGGCATACATTATGTTGTTCTCTTCAATTTTTGCTTGCCGTTAGGACTTCTGTTTTAGAATTAATATACTGCAGAAGTCTTAATTCCAATCTTTATTGCAAGACATTCTGTGGAAAAACAAAAATACTTTTTATTTCAGCATGCATGTTATTTTACACTTACTGCAGCAATAGCTCTGTTCTTCCTTTTAATGATTATCGGAGAGTTTGTTAACAAACAGATCCATCTGCTCCTTCTTGAGATGAATGGCTTGATAACAGAAATTTGATTTGAAATCAGCGCTTGTGTACCATATTTACCTTTTTAATGTTTGGTTCCACTTGTTCATGTAAGTCAGTCATGTAAATAAGAGGCAGGCAATCTATACGTTCTTTGTGTAATCTTTTATGAGCACACTATGATGATCACAATATTGCATGAACAAAACAAGAATTGTTATTAAACTGTAGTAATTTGAGCCCTGATTCTCAATGGACTTCCATTTTGCAGCTATCCATGATAACAAAACCATACAAAGCTTTTTGAAAATACATACCTTGACTGCTACTTTCCCCCTTTCTAAACTTTGTCAAGAGTTTTTAATTTCCATCTGTGATTAATAATTTATTCAGCTTCTTGTTGGGAGTTGAAGGAAGCTTGTTAGCTGTTCAGAAAGCAGTGCCTAGTGTTACAGGGGATGACAATATAGTGTTGGTATAACTTTCTAATCCTTTAGCTATCTCTTTGTATGTACATAAATACTACATTCAGGAAGAAGAATAAGAGGAACATATTTGTGTTCAAGAAAGATGGATTAAGACTGGGACAAGTGACAAAAAGACTACTAGGACAAAATGGAGAGCACACCATAAGCATGGAGGCTGAACAGTTGCACTAACCTAAAAAGAAGGGAGGGGATTAGAAAGTTGTCTATCCACATACACACATATAATATATAGGCTTTGAACAACAGGAAAGCTGAAAAAAACTTAAGATAAATGACAATGTTGGCTATTAAAAAAAAATAATCTTCCTTTACAGAACAGTAACTACTTGTCCCATGTGCTTAAACTTCATCCCTGACTGTGAGATAATGAAAGATGAAAGACAATCAGCATGCTAAAATGAAAGATGGGCACCAACTTCTTAATCTGGGAGATGTCTGGGGATCTTGGCATAGCTCAGATTTCCCTGCTCCCACTTGCACCTTGCCTTCAGAAGAGGTTGTTCTAGGTGGCAAAACTGGGGAAGTAGTGAGGGCACCAAGCACCTCTTTAAAATAGTCATGTTGTAGACTCTCGAGATATTTTCTGGTCTTGCAAGTGAGGGAAACGGAAATGATCAGAGACATACATATCAGGAATATCACTGGAGAAAAGGCAGTGTGCGAAACCTAGGAGATTTCTTCTTCCCAAACAATGAATGCAGTTGGAGTTTGGAAAAGTGTACAAGAAGTAGAAGAATAGCAGGCAACATATGTTGGAAATGTATTACCAGTCCCATTTCTAGTCACAAAAAAAAAAACCCCAAACAACTATGTGCCACTGAATGACAAATTTTAGGTCAGTTTGCATTTAAGAATTATAATGGAATATGCCTTATAATTGAAGACAAAGATTTTCAAAGCCGCAAAAGGAACCTACATAATTTCCACTTCCTGGAAAGAGAACTGAGTATTCAAATCCCCTAGAGGGAGTAAAAACTTGAGTTTGTTTTGATCTGACCTAAACGGATACATTTTGGACATTTTGTTTGTACATCTCCTTTTGCAAACTGCTTTAAAATTGGCTCTCTCTCCCCTTCTGATTGTATGCCATATACTACTCAGGGTAAGCTAGTTTTCTGGGCAATATTTACTGAGGGAGACTATCCACTGTGGACCTTTTTTAATACTTATTACATTCTCCTTGACATGTCAGATGATAAGTATTGCTTGGGATCAAAGGTGTCTGATTAAAAAAAAGGCCTAGTAAGTGACACAGTGCCCTTGACTGTGGGTTAATGGTACTATCTAATCCTCGTCAGTGAAGGCAGTCATAAGGATTTGTAAGATGCAGTAACTGGCCAAGAATGACGGCCACAATGAAAATCTATGTGGAAATGCCCAAAAGAGAAATTGTGTTCCTGTCGTGGGAAAAGAAACAAGCATTTTAGAAGCAAATTGAATAAATCTTCCTTAGTGTCCTGAGAGAGCTTTTAGGATGTTTTATTCACAAAAGTACAACAGGTCTGCTCTTTTTGGTTTCCTAGTGTAAAGAAAATTAATAATAGGAAGCACATTCTATTATCTGTAGGAATCTTGATGGGTATATGATCTAAAATAATGAAGATGTATTTAGCTGTTTTATTCCTTTAATTGTTGTAGATATGCAGGGTTCAGCATGGACCATGTGAATCCTGTGGCATAACATTTCTCTTTGTTCTCCACATGGAGTGATTGGACATGTCACCCATTGCTGCAATCAATGGCTATGAGTCACCTAACAACATGGGCCAACTTCATCCCTGTAATAACTCTGCTGAAACTAATACAATTAACTGTCAGGTGAGCTTTTCTATTGTGTGTAGCCCACACAATTACTTCATCAGATGATAAGGACTTAATTAACTGACTTTGAATTTTCAGCATAGTTTCTCTTTCACTTCAAATAGCTTTTCTGCTGATTGGTAACATATGTGAACATTGACCACGTATTGCTAAACTGTCTTTCTCTCTTTCTTGCATGACATCCCTTTAAATATCTAAAGCAGAAAAGCATGTGTCATTGCATCTAATGTGACCTCTTTGTCCTTTTGTTCCCTTTCTCACACAGTCATTTTGGTACATTCTGTCCTCCACCACAGAAATGTGAGGCATAAGTGTATCCTTTAGCCTTGATGGGAAAACAAGTAATAACCATTAACATTGAAGGGATTTCAACATATGGCTTGAGGTTTCCCCAGAGATAATATAGAAATTTAATTGAAGTCATCATTAATTTTGATTCTTTCCTTCAGCTGAAACCTCGAGCTAAAGCAACAGCCTTCTCTTTGAAATGCGTGGTTTCTGCAGATGTATGTATTTCAACTGTCTTTTAATTAATTCATTTTCTCCTTGTTGAAAAAAGTATGAATTGGAGGGAATGGGATCATTTAATCAGTGGAAATAGATACATAGCATACTTCTGAGCTTGTGTGAGGACTGTGTGGCACCCTGGGTAGTCAGCAGTTAGAGTGGTTGATTTAGCTGCAGTGATTTGAGACGCTACTGTTCCCAGTTGTCTGCTCTGCCCTTCTGCCAGACATCACTGCCTTCTTGGCAGAAGTGGGAGGATGGGCCATTTGCCTGTGCTTCAACCAGTCCCCGGACTACGGTTCAG
>NW_010548353.1:42537-86687 GCF_000687285.1 Phaethon lepturus
GCTGGGATGTGCCCTGGGGATGCTAAGGTGCAGTCACATCTTCTTCTGCCTCTGTCAGAGCGAGTTCACAGTAGTGTAGTTGGAAGCAAGAACAGCTAAGGGCTCTGCCAGAATTCTTTAATATACACTTGGCAGTAGTAAAGAAAAAGGAGTGTTCTTAATTTGGGTCGGCAAATCTGAGTTAGCTAACTCAAGTATGAACAGCAGAGTGCAGAGTAGATAATAAAGTTAAAAGTAAAAGTGCTAAAATTTATAGGGGTGTTTGGGAGAAAAAAGCAGGCTGCCAGCTGAAATTAAAGCCAAGTTGACCTGGTTTTCATTGCTCTTTTAGCAATTGCTACTTTACTTGGGTTAATCAGAGACTGAGAACTAGATGCGTTAAGACTGAGAATGTTTTGTTTTATTTTATTTTCGTGTACACATACATTTAAAGATTTGAATTTGCTTAGTTTATGATGAAGATTTTTGACTTTTTGTATAAAAAATCTCACTAACATTATATAAGTATCTCATTGTAGAAAATGTGTAATAGGAAAACAGTCTTTAAAATAACAGATAAAACTCATAGTAGAAAGCTGAAGCAAAACAATTCAAATTAGGGGTATGATTTTAAAAGAAGGGTCTAACTAACTACTGGAACAAAATGCTGTAAGAACTGATAGATTTTCAGTTTTCATTTCTTCAGATCAAAACTGTATGTTTTCCTGGGAGATATGTTTTAGCCCAACAGAAGTTAAATTTAGTCAACTGTGAGTTACAGACAAGCTTTTTCAGTAATAATAAGCTAATTGGGTAAAATTTAAAGGCCTAATACATAGAGAAAGTCACAGCAGATGATCTAATGGGTTATTCTGACATCAGCATCTGTATATGGGTAAAATTACTTTGAAAATGGAGCAAAGCAATGAGAAATTATAGCATTTACACTTTTATGAGTAATCACCTCTGTTTATGTTATGATAAGCTTCTCAGAAGTATGTGCAGCTGGTGTCCTTCTATCTCATTTACACCCATTAAATGAACTTGATTTACCCTCTGGTGAAACCAGAAGAAACCCTGTTATTCCCTGCTGATTTTAATAAACATCTCTCACCCTATTGATGCTGATGATATAATATTGCATATCAGATAGGCAAGGGACATTTGGCATTAGTAGTTTTCAAGTAACACTTCCAGGAAGGTAATTTCAGTAAAAAATTGAGAGTTTGCATGCCATGGAATAGACAGAGCCATCAATACTTACCTGTACTGGCTGGAGCTGTTTTTTGGTGTATGGTTACTTTCCTCTCCCTGTTCACTATTTCTGGATTTTCCTAAGGCGCTGCTCTATCCAGGATTACACTTGTCAGTGATGCTACCACCCCAGACAGTGTTTCATTTTCAGCATTCCAGGGTTGCTGGAGTTGAGTTTTTACATTTGATTTTTACAAAAGGCATATTTCATCTGATTTCATCCATTGTACCATATAGAGTGCTGCTACTGCTTGGCAAGGCACACAGTTGGCTCCTAGACATGCTCTCTCATATCCTACAGTGACGTTACTGTCACGAAGAAAACATCCCTCAGTGGGCAGATACTTCTAGTTTGAGTTCCAGAGTGCCACTGGCTGATACATCACAGCTATATTAGCTTTGCCTTGGGTCCCAGCTTGTGACAATGCGGGATACTGATGCCCTTGCTTGTGAATTGTGACTGTAACCCTTACAGTGTACTGCACAGCTAGATGTACTGTACAGCATACAGGTTCGTGTAGTGTGTTTTTATTTTCATATAGTAACCAGGCTTGGACATTAAGTATTTCTAATGGAATAGTTCACTGCTTTCTCCTTGCTTCGTTCTTGAGTGCTAATAAATCTGATGCTTGTAATAATTTCTGACCTGTTTGTGTCACATTTTCTGGGCTGAAGTACATGTAAGATTTAACTGTTTAAAGAAGCAAATCTATCGTGATGTTACACAAATTTCTCCAAATGAATTTCATATTTTCTTAGATTCTCTCTTGAAAATTCGGTGTTCTAGTTTTTATAGTCTGTTGCTTTGTCAACTTATTCTAAAGTTTATGAATTAAGGACATGAAAGACCACCATCTCCTGGTGGTGCATTTATATTGAGAGAAGCAGAATTAATGGTTTTACAAAAAATATCTGTGAGCTCACAAAAGCGTAGGGCATGCATCAAGCCAAGATGAGGCAGCAGTGTACATAAACCTTGATGTGATCACAGATGTTGGGAAACACTTGTAGGTGAGCTCTGGTCAATGAAAGCTGTGGAAGTAAGCATGCTGTGGTTTTCTGCCTGTGTCTGTTCAAGCTATCAATAGATCTTGTCTGACTTCAGTCTACCTTTCTAACTCAGTCCAAAACTTATTTTGGTTTACTGAGCTCTGTGCTTGAAAGAAAAATGTTGAATGGGTAAACATGATTTTTAAAACAAGTGGATTAGATTAGGAAGGAATTGTACTTGTATTGAACAAAGTTGTTATATTTTTGAATCAACTACTAAGTAGAGAGACATCAGGTAAATATTTCAGCCTTCTTTGCCTCAGTTTACCTATAATTTAACATATCATAATTCTTTAGAACAATGGTTAGTTTTAGGGTTGTTTCTGAAAGCAGTTTTACATGCTAACATTATTTCTCGTCCACAGTAGACATGTTGCAGATGAAAACAATAAAAAATACTGAGTGGGAGTTACCTAATCTAAAAGAAACTGATCAAAATGGGGCCAATGGTTGATGGCAACTTTCAGTCTTTGCCATTAGTGAATCTTCCAAAAGCTTGTACAGCCAATGAAAATTGTGGTTTTGCTACTAGTTGCCCGATAGGAAATGTATGAGAATGCTGCATCATTTTGTATGGCCACAAAAGAACTTCAGGAGCAATCCCTTTTTTCCTTCTTGGATAGGAGGAAAATGGCAGCGATCGAGCTATGTATTCACATGTTCATATTATCGTATACCATGGTCCACATCACCATATAACTTAGTAATGAACTTTTTTAGACAAAATTAGGGATATGTTTCTTGACCAATGTTGTTTCTTTGGAATTGCTTCAAGGGCAGTCTTGTATTGGTTGAGCGGGATTTCCCTATGTCTGTTTTGTAAAAGCTAACTAAGCCTTTTCACAAATGCCAGTAGTCCCCAACTATGACCAAGTCAACTCTCCAAAGGAAAAAAAGGATTTTTTAAAAGATGTAAATTCCAGGACATTATTTTATTTGAGTGGCTGCTTTCCAATATCTTACTGTTTCTGCACCAAATTTTAAAACTACAGATTTTTTTTCTCAGAGAGCCAATAGTCCTTAGAGTGATTGGTTTTGTAACAGAATGATACAAACATCTTTTAGATCTTGCTAATTTTTCTGACTTACTGGTATTGTTCAGACCTGCTGAAATGCTAATGGTCAGTTCACTGACTCAACTGCTTTGTCAGCTGATGCACTCAGTCTTCGCCAATGAACTTCATCAAGATGACAACTGTAATACTGGAAAAAAAACATTTTCAGGTTATTTCAACAATTGGCTATGATGAGCAAAACAGTTTAAAATGTCTGTTCTTACTTCCTCACACACTGCAATCTCGCAGTAGGACTTAATGAATAGATGTGAAAACACACTGTACTTGTTGTATGAGTGAGTCTGGACAGGCTGCCAAGAAATTTTGGCAGAAAAAGTCTTAGTCTTTCATATAGGTCAAAAATCAGTTCTATTGAACATTGTAACACATCGCAAAAAGCTGCTGTCCTTTAAAATTTCTCTTGAATGCTCCTGTTGCCTTTAGACGTTTTAATGGTCTCAGCAAATGAGTAGTGGCATAATAATTAATTACCGCTTATGTAAGGTATTTCAGCCAGAGATTTCAAAGTTATGGTTATGTCAGAACCCAAGTACATTAAACTCCAGTGTGAATTCTTTCTTTGAGAAGTAAAGTAGCCTGAAATTGTTAAGGCTTAAACTAAGAAGGATTGAACTGTGGAGAATCAAGGCCACTTTATTTCTCTATGAGAGCACTGAGAGAAGGATATAATGCACTTTAGCTTGTGCTCCTTAGCTGCATACAGTGAATATATTTTAACACTCCTGAAAGTGGGACAAAGAAGCAGAATAGTATCTCAAAGTAGGGAGCCTGCTTCTTTTTTATCTGCGAATAGTTCTGTAACAAATTGTTGAATGTAAGCATTTTATATTTACTTTTGATAGATTTTCTTTTTTAGACTCTCATAAGGAGGTTCTGTGAGTTAAGATCCATTGGTAACAGCAGTAGGCTCACAGGGCTTGCACATGATAGATTAACTTAAGCATTGTGATATTAATAAGATAATCCTGAAATGTCCTTTTAGTGAGTGAGTGAAACAGAATGGGATACACAGCTTATGAAATCAAAGGTTTCCAGGAAAATCAACAAGTGTTTTCTTGTTCACTTCAGTCCTGGTTGCTATTGTTCAATTTAAGAAGTTAAATGGAGCTAAGATTTTATGTAATTCTTGTAAAATATTCTAATTAAAATAAATAACTAAAGTATTGGAGAAAGACCCTCTAACCTTCAATGGCAAGTGCCAACATCAAAACAACGCTTTAAACACCATAATGAGAGTAGCCACAATCCATCAAAACTAGGTGAAATTCATCTCTCATCTCTGTTATTTCTACTACTGTTTTTCCCTCCGAGAGCAGTAATTAGTTAAGTACAACAAACTAAACAGTGCCACATTCTTCACTCTATCAGAAGACTGAGCTTGCAACCAGTTTATTATCTCCAGAACATACGAATCTCTGAATGCTGAACATGCCTTGTGTAAAGGAAGTGTATTTTTGAAGAAAACACAGATTGTTTCTGTGAATACAGGGTTATCCAAGCTTCCCCCAGATAATCCTGCAAGACACAGTTTATCTCAGCTTTCTCCATGGCAATTGTCTCCAGCTACTGCCAGTTATGTCTGCGCAGCATTTATGATACTGTGATGACTTTAAAAGGCTGACACTGTATGTAGTACTATGTTTCTCTCCTTTCTACTGTAGAGAGACACAATTTTCATATTTGCAGGGAGGCTTTTAAACTTACACATGGAATGACTGACTTCCTAAAACAGATTACTTTGCTTTCTGGCTACAAGAGCAGAATAACATATTTAATGTGAGTTTTCAGGAAAGCAAAGCCTAAGTATACCTTGAGCACACTTAAGTAGACACAGATGACTAAAACATGATAGTCCCATTTAAGATTGCTGGTCTATAGCTTGTTTTAAAAAATAAGAAATCCATCTCTTCTGATTTTTTTCTGCACTAAAAAGACTTCTTTTCAGGTGCTAAACATCTATAGACCCCATTAGCCTCAACTATAGATGTTCTGTTTTGAACACCATTTTCCCAAACCTTGAAGGTCTCCTGAAGAAATGGAAACTGTACATTTGAAGACAGTTACAACATGCTTTTTCCCAGCTGGCGGTGTATTAAAAATGCAGTGTCCAATATATATATAGTGCAGAGCTATGAGAATTTATGGCAAGTGAATTTGGAAGTGCTTCTAAAAGAAGTGCCACAAGGGTTTTTAGATACGATAGAGTGTTAAGCCTTTCATTGCCTTGCGTGTAGTCTGCAGTGCTGAGGAGAAGAGGATGAAGTGACAGAAAAGAAAATCATACTCATTTGTGTAGTCCTGAATGAAAACCTTTTACCTGAAGAATTTGTAGGCAACAGTATGAACAATTTAAAATGACTTAAAATACGTTTCCAAGGTTTGCATGACTGAACATCAGTTGTTTAAGAGCAGAAATCAGTATTATTTGTGTGATGTGTTCACATTCCCTCTATGCAGCTAGTTAAGAAAACACAAATATATATGTGTAGTTGTCTTACAGCAGCAACCTCCTGTGAATACTGTATGTGTATTTTGCCATTTCTTTCTTTCCTCTAAGTGCTAGTAAGGTCATGGTTGTTCCAGGATTCATCTTCCCCGACATATACACCAACAAATAGAGTGCACAGAGCAGATAGGGAGACATTTGTCATAACATACTTTTTTATTGTAAGTATAGACAGAATTATGCTATAAAACTTACTGCAAGCATAAACTTCATACTGATGTAGCCCTTCTTCTGTAGCTGCTTCTAATTTATAATTGTGTGAAACTGAGCAGAAAGTAAAGCCAATGGTTTAGCTAAAGGACATTCAATTAAACATGAACATTACTTGGTCCCTGTCAATCTCTGATTCATGAACAAAACTACTTCCCCACACAGTACAAAGTTGTTTACAGACTTTTTGAGAAACCCAGGAATAGTGGTGGTGTTCCTATCTTAGAATCTAAAAACACAGGGGTAGATTATTGTTTAGGTTACAGAGGAGGAAAAAAAGACACAATCTGATGTTAGTTTCAGGTTTGTTTCTGCTTTAATTCTTCCTTTAACAAATGTAATGCTGCAATTAAGTAACAAGCTACTTACTTGGGAAATTCAACTCAGTTACTGAAGAAGTACAGCACAGACAGCAGCAGCAGTTTTTCCACAATATTATGATAATCTCAGCAAGGGTTTGGCAAATAATCTTTGATATATTATATTGAGTAAAAATTTTGGTGTTTACAAAACAGTTAGGTATCTAAGTACTCTGCTACGCGTAAGGATAAAAAGACCTTGATGTACTTCCAGCAGAGTAACAAAACATGGTACTAGCACTCCGTATCTGCTGTAGCAGAGCTACTTAGAGAACTCTAAGTTTTATCTTTATGCTCCAAGTTCTTCATACTTGAAGACCATGTACAACAGGTAGCATTATCAAGGAATAAAATAAAGCCTAACATCATATTAGTAAATCAGGGTAGAGGGATGTCTCACAAGTTGTTTCTTGTTCAGTCTACTTCCAGTGAGGTCAGTGAGTACACAAACATATTACCTTTACAGTGAAAAATCAAACCTTTTTCTTCACCTTGGATTTCACAAAGCAGAATTGACAACATGGAATAACATAAAGTAAATAAAAAGCTGTTTGGGGAATGATGTGAGAAATGTATGGGCTTCTTTTTATGTTCACTTTAATTGGAGTGTGTTGGAACCTTGAATGCTGCAATGATGAACATGTTACAAAACATGGACGTTAGGGGGTTATAAGTTTCCAGTAAATCAGACTTCATTCTATTCATTGAATTTGTAGCCTCCCTGCTGGGCCGAGTAACAAAAGTATCTGTTAATGTTAGCAATAATCATTTTTGTTTTACTAAGACTAAAGATAGAGGCTTGGTTAGGCTAAATCAGGAACCAAACCGTCAGCGTTGCTTGCCACACTTCGATCAAAAGCTTTTTGTAGTTTGTGAAAAAAGGTCTTTTTTGTTTTTCTTATAAACTGAGTCATTGTTATTGCTGTTCTGTAATTCTTCATTTGTATGTATTTCAGAAATCCTGAAATAACAAATGTAAGGCTAGCCTTATGATTTTGGTTAGCCTCTGGTAGGAAGCAATAAAAGCCTGATGTAAAGAAAGGGTTCTATTATTCTGAGTCCAGTTTCAAGTGCTCTGGTGAAATATGCAGATGTCTAGTTGTGCGGGGTACTTACTGACACTTTAGTCCAGCCTGGTCATCGCAGACTTTCACACTTTAAAAAGAAGCCCAAGGAATGATTACATTCTATAGTCATATGTCTGATCATGAAATTAGTAGGCTAAGCGTAAAATAGACAAATAAAAATGGGGGACCTGTTGGTTCAGTGAGCAGGGTTTGAACAAAGGTAAAGACTGTTTAGGCACCTCTTCATAGAGGAATTTGAAGGAAAGTTAGTCACTGTGTCTCCTCTTGCAAGAGGGAAAATAAAAATCCATGAATGAGATCATCTGAGTGGAGGCGTGTCAGGATTTCTGCAGGCAAAGAGAACAAAGGAATTTTTTTAAAACTCTCAGACACAGGGCAGTATAGTTGACCCAGCAGGGCCTTTTGAAAACTTGAGGAGCAAACTGAACATTCAGGGGAATTACTAAGTTTGTAGAGTTGTAGGAGAAGAGTATATTATTTGAGAGTTAAAAGAGATGGTTTCTAGTTCCCATTTTCCTGTAATCCAAGTTAGAACAGCTCTCATGTAAATGGAAAACTATTTCTTTTCTTTCCAGTCTCAAAAAGAAAACTTCAACCACAGAAAACTAGTATGAGATTGAGAAAATCTAATGTTTCAGGTGGGAGTTATATGAAGAAGAAAAAAGTGGTTTGCAGAGGTGCATTGCACAACGAATAAAGACATGCTTAAGCAAACAAATAAAGCTAACTTTAATGTTTATATAGTGTATCCACATAATAATCGAAACAAAGTGATATTTTTAAAGATACTAGTTTGCCACTTTATTCACACAGCATAACAATTCCTTATCATTGGCTTTTCATATCTATGAGTAAGTCACTTTACGAGTAAAACACTTATGCACCATTCATTGGGAAATCAGTCCTTATTTACAAAAAGGCATTTTGTAAAACTACAAATATCATCCATAGCATTTCTTTACTGTCCAGTCTGATTTCAGCAAGGCCTATTGCTAATTCCTGGCATTTTAATCACATTAGAGTCTCTGGAGAAAGCCTCATCTTATTTTTGTCAATGGCAAATGGTGCCCATGACTAGAAAAATAACATTGTTAATCTGGCAGTATCTATTATAGCATCTTAATTTTTGAAATTTTCTGCCAGACATGTATTTCTCATTTAAGCAGAGATGGTGGAAGGATCATATTCTGCCATTATTTCCTTCATACCCTCCTGCGACTTTCCTACCTTCTGTTATTTTTGTCTTAACACATACAGTATTTATTTACTCACCTCTTATTCCCTTCAGGGTGCCCTACATGTCTCAAAATGTTCTGGAGATCAGGCCCCTGTTGCCTGCGCATTTTTGATGGAGGTGCTATGGAGTATCTGAGAAGATGACTTCAGTGAATGGAAGCAGTTCCCTACATCACTGCAGCACAAATAATAATCATAGCTCAAAAAAATGAAATTAGAATCTGTCTGAGACTGAAATTGCACTTGTACCTCACTCTTATTTACAAGCAATACTTCAATTTCTTATACTTTATGAAATAAGATTTTAGTCATCCACGTGTTCTATATGGAACATTACTATATAATCCAGTTGTGACCTGCCCTGTATTTCATATGTCATAAACAGCTCTACATAAATAAATCTATAAATTATAAATCTTTTCTATAAATCAGTGATACTGCAAATAGGGTGGAAGAAAAATGACTAGCTTGTCTAATTACAGAACACGGAAGATCAGCATGAAGTAGCTCTTTAAATGGAACAACATAACATTTAAACTGATTGTTACAATGTAGTGTGGCACACATTTACCCTTTCCTCATGACAACTGTTGTAAGAGGGATGAGAAATTACAGAAGCATTATCCATTCTCATTAAAATGTGCAAACTTCTGTATGCTTTCTGTGAGTGCAGTATTCATGTGTACTTACGAATTGTTACATCAGCCATTTTACAACATTTGAATGCCAAGTTCAGCAAAGAGGTAACTTATTTTAAAATGACAAGAATATGATCATTAAAGAACAACTTTAAGGACAAACATTTTCTTATTTCCCCCATTTAAGAATCTGTTTTCCCCAAGAGTAATGTAAGAGTGATCTGTAGTATTGTAGAAGATTTGCTCTTAGGTAACTGTATGAGGAACTGTAATTCTGTACTGTATAATGCTCAGATAGTGATAAAACAAAGAAAAGCAGTTTGAAATTGAATTATTCCTGTGGATCAGATTATCCCATGATCAGGAATTGCTTGTGGATAGAAGTGGCAACCTGAAAATGTGAGAATATTCTTGGCAAAACCTCCAGGGTAATACCCAGGTTAGAGCTTCTCACGCTTCCTGGCATGGTTCCTTGCAGTGCAGCAGAGTTTGTTTTTTCACCACAGAAAATCAAGTGATTACTTGAATTCCACGGGGAGCCTCACAAAGATTAATTTTTTGTAGTCTCAGGATAGCACTGGCTTGGAGTGCTTTTTCATCCAACCATAAACCTCTGGCTGTTCTGTATTTGTAAAAAAAGACAGGTTTGGCTGCTCCATCTGGCTGGCTGCCCATTCTTCAATGTATGCAACTGTCTTGAGAGCAAGGGCTCAGGTGTGAATGGTGCTGTTGAAGTGGGGGGGTGCTTAAAAGGGCCTACAATGTGCATGTTAGAAAATATTCCTGGAGGCCTACAGTCTAAGCACATGACAAGGATGAATAAAAATGGGAGAAATAAACAGTGGCATAGGGTGACTCTGTGGTGACATTTTCCTATTTTCCAGGTTATTGGTAATCTTAGGATCTTATTTCTGATAAAGGTCTAGTTTATTAGCTCATAACTGCAACAGAGCAAACAGCTTAGACTCTCTCCCTTTGTGGTTACATTTCTTCTTCCCATCTGTTCAGTTGGCTATTGCTTTTTCTATAATGGATCCTCTGCAGTATTATGGTTCATAGTTATGTGAAGCAAATGAAAGACATTATGAAAATGGCAAAGCAATGAACATCTCTCTTGGCTAAAACAGAGTTTTAGCATTTCCTCCATGACGTGAAGAAAACTTGCTTTATTTTCATCTTCTTTGATGCATTAAAGTTACGGTATGGTAGTAGGAATTCAAATTTCTCCTCTTCATTTTTAAGCACTTGAAAATAAAGAATAGAAAGATTTTTGGATCAGTGTAATATATGCTGTACACTGAGTTATGAATGATTTGGATATGGCACAAACTTTTAAAACTTACAAAATATTCTTATGACATTGTTTAGATATTTATTTCTGAAAATACCACCCACAAAGTACTCTCTTTGTATTGTCAAACAATGTTGAAGTATTGGGGGCTTACAAGTAGTTCCACAGAAATATTTCTTTTTCCGTGTGAAACAAAGTTTCATCATGATACTTCTATAATTTTGTAATTGTGTAAAAAGTGTATCTCATTAAGGTACATTTTATCAAGGAGTAACGTGTAGAGGATAATGTTTCTGTGTGATTTTTTTATTGTGGAACAATTTAGCTTTTGGTTGTGACACTATGTGCGGGACTGTGGACAACAGGAAATGCCTAGTATTCGATCTGTGCTACATACCCAGAGTTAATCTATCACTAAGATACCTCCTTTCATATAGGCTAAACAAAGTTGAATTATTTCATATTTGCCATAGGCTAGAATGAGACAGATGACTTGTGAGGGTTTCTTAAGCTTGTTAGGTTGTGTGAGACTTTGGGAGATCCTAAAGTGGTCATCCAAGATGTACAGCAGTGATTTGTTATGTCAATGATGCCAGACTCTATGTGAGTTCCCAGGTCTCCAAGGCAAATAGATGTAGAAGAAAGAGCAGAAAATGATGCAAAGAAACTTTCTGTGAGATAAGGAGGCAGAATAATAAATTTTGAGATTTATAGCTGTAGCAATGTCACCTTCACAGAAGTACCTGGCCTTTCCATAGTGCTGTCTACCTCTTTCTCTTTTAGCTAAGTGTGTGCAGAGGATTCACTAAGTTCATGGTCACGCAAGCTCCCTCCTGTGAAGTAAATTATGCTGCAATCTACAAAAATGTACCTGTTTGCTTGTAATGCCTTGCAATTTCCCGGCACCAAAACTGAGCAGCAGTTGTGATGTAGTATGACTACTTAGTTTTTCACCATATGTTATAGCTAGCTGTCCAGGCAAAGGTGAAAAAACATATTTTATACAAATATATTTTAATATTATATGATGAAATATCCATTCATTAGAAATCTCCTGGGTTTTTTTTCTCCAGGAAGCTTGTATGGCAAAATGTACATACCACTGTACACAGTGAAGTAAAATGGGTATATCTAATTCTGTAATTCACTAGTATGTTAAAAATATGTGAAATGGCAGAACATCAGCAGTCTGTTGAGGCACAGCAGTATACTCCAGCTAATTAATGACATTTTAATTTGTTGCATGGTAATATATTATTAACTGGTAATTTGTAATAAATGCATACTATCAAATTTATATCAGCTAGTCCTATAAATGTAATTATGTTTTCAAAGTATGCATTATTAGTTGAAGTTTTGTGGTTGTCTCTCTGTACTTGTCTATATTGGATAAAACTCTTTGATGTACAGTACCTGGTTTGAGTTGTACTCCCTTGATGGTAAATTAGCTATGATTTATTTATGGTTTAATCATTAAGCATAGGGCATATGCACTAGCTAAAAGTCTTCATACAGATTCAAATAAGAATCTATACAGCAAGTTCCCAGAAACGATGTTAACTGAGAACACTTTCTCTCTTCCTTCCAATCCTATTGTAATGATTAAGGTTTTTTTGGGAGCATTGAAGAAATTTGTCTTAAGGAAATTGCTGAATGGGGAAAGGGTTGAAAGATTGACCTACTGTGTCTTGCTCCACCACTTAGGTTGTCCACGTTTAGCAGATAAGATAGGAAATTAAAAAAAAAAAAAAAAAAAGATTTGGAGAGATGAAATCTCTGCAGATTTTCTTAGGCATGATGGAAAAGCTAAGAAATTTAAATTTAACTTTAGCAGTTTAAGTTTCACATGGCAAAAGACCGAAGGAATTAAAGAACAAAGTAATATGGTCTGATTGGAAAGGAAGATAATCTTAGCAATTAGTTTTGAATTAATTGCAACAGAGCAACACTGACAAGCCTAAAAGTTCAAATACATAAGGCTTCTCTCCAGATGCCCACTGTGACTTATATGTTTAAAATAACAACAGGTTTCAGAGATCTATCATTTGCCTTCTGATATTTGGACAACCAGATTTCAAGCTCTCAAACACATTTCGTTTATTGGAGATACTTCCAGTAGCTTTTTACTGAATAACTCCTGGTCAGCCTCAAGTCCTCATATGTTCCCCATAAGTTTCTGGGTGCTAGTATTGCTTGGCATGCTCTTTCCTTTAATCAGTAGTTCCTCAATGACCAAAAGTGCCTCTGTTTCAAGAGAGGATCATCCAGCTTTATGGTCTCTTGCTTGTTTGCCGTATTTCAACAGTTGGAATTTCTGGCCAAAGGTGGAACTAAAAAGACAACAGAGATATTTTACTAGCTTTAGAGCCAGCAAGGAATTTATAAGGTTTTAAGTACAACAGTATAGAATAGCATAGCATAGAATAGTTCAGGTTGGAAGGGTCCTACAGCAATTTAGTCCAACTGCCTGACCAGTTCAGGGCTGACCAAAAGTTAAAGCATATGCTTTATTAAGGGCATTAATAAATTGCCCTTTTATTAAGGGCATTGTCCAAATGCCTCTTAAACACTGACAGGCTTGGGACATTGACCACCTCTCTAGGAAGCCTCTTCCAGTAAATACATGTCACTGGTTCATAATATCAAATCTAGTTCTAAAACAGCATATGGACTAATTTTGCAAATTGTTCTATCTTCAAATGTGCTTCTGAAGGACAAAAAGACAATAGCATTTTTACTGCTTAATTCATGTCTCCTGTTTACAAAATTAGGAGACCATACGTACATGGAATGCTCAAACAAGAAGTAGTTGTTCAATGAACTTTCTTTTCATACTGAGTCATAAATACTGTTAACAAGAAAATTTACAACACAGGCACAAGATATAAGGAAGCACGTTCAACTAACATCTTTCAGTAAGTTTGGAAGAGTACTGAAGAATCTTCACTTTTAGCTTTGCAGTTGGAATCTGCAATAAGATGACAATTATATCAGGATTTTCTTCTGAAAACAAGTAAGTTCTGTCTTTGCTAGAAAGTTCATTTATGTCTTTTTGTGCCTGTGTGCATGCATTCACACAGGCATTATTAGTCACCACTCCGTAATTACATTTACTGCAGATTATACTTTAATCAGGCCTATAATGGTCTGTTTGAAATAACTGTCTCAATTTGATATCACTATCTTTAAATGAAATTAGCTTTTATATAAAGAAAATGTACACAACAGTTGTCTTCACTTAATGCTCTCCCCTCTTAATTTCCTCAAACCTAAAAAAGAAACAAGAACGGCAAAACCATTCCTACAAATTCCAGATTTAGTGTATGTAGCCAAGGGGTGTCCCAGATAAAGATTACTTCTTAACTTCTAAAATTACACATTACAAGTGTTGCTGCTTCTATTTAGATTCACAGTTTTGAACACACTGATATGTCCGTGGCATTGCTGACGTCTATCTGACCTTTAAATTTTCAATGAAAAAGTTAAATCAGATTTTGGAAAATGGTTCCCAATGATGTTCTTTTTCCATTTTCTTGCCAGTTTTTTTGAACTTACCAGATGTGCTTTGAACATATCTTTAAGGAATCATGGAAACCAAGACAAGAGGAAGGAAGGTGGTCTGTAGGAAGCATAGACAGCAGGCAGATGGAATATGAAAACCTTGGGGGGCATTAGAGAGATTTTGCCAATCAAGAAGTTTGGCAGTTACATCAGGGTCAAGGAGAGATGTGTAGCAGTGTCCCAAGCTAAGATATTCTGCTCTGATGCAGTAGTACAGCAATTTTTTCCAACTGTTGCCATTTTTGCATCTTTGTGTAGTCAGACTGTGGTACTGTGGGACGTTATGATGCCTTTGGAGCAGAGATATTTGACATTTCCAATCAAATCCCTGATACACATGGAACTGACTTCCTCCTGGCCCTGCATCACACAAACCAAAGTGATCACGGTATTTCAGAGTGATGATACTTAAAAAAAAAAAGGAGAAAAAAAAAGGGAGGAAGAGTAAGAGCATGAATGAACCCCATATATATCATCCAAACAAGAGAACCAAAAACATTAAAGGGGGAATAAACTTAAGAAAAGATTGTCTAGGAGTTACAAATCATGTTTGCTCAGTGTGTAGCTGTCTAACATCCTTAACTCATGTTTGTTTGTTTTTTTTGGTGTGTGTGGCATTTCCCATTTGTATGGAAATTATATCATAAATCCACAAAAAGGTTTAGAGAAGCTTCTAACTGCCTTGTACACGGACACAGAATTTACAAGATACAGGATCAGATTTTTAAAGGGGCTCATTGCTGATTGAGAGGAGCATGTAAGAGGAATAGGATCATGCTGCATTTACTTCATGCTCCTCCCCTGCACGTGTACTGTTGGCCATTGATAGACACAGAAGACTGGGGTGGATGGATCTTTTGTATGAGACAGTGTGGCTCCTATGTTATTGAGCAATGTATTTCCTATGTTTTCGCAAAATCTGGCATTTTTTTCCAGAATCATAAACAGTGATTTTTAAAGATTGTGAAGAGTCATTTGTAAAAGGAAGTAAAATAAAAATACAAAGATACTATCTGAAATTATATAATCCTTATCCAAGTCCACAGTGGGCCCTTCTGGTCTGTGTAGAGGGGGATTAATCTACTGTGATGTACCTGTTGATGGTAAAAAAAAGAAAAATTATTTAAGAGAGATTTCACACACCATAGTAGCAATGCTTCTTTCCATTGGGCTCAGTGAAAGTTTTGCTGGGATCCAGTGTTGTGGTGAAGGGGAAAACAAAGGGGCACAGCTCTCTCTGCAAACCATGGAACACACTTCCATGAGCTATGGCAAAAAGTGGCTTATTTTCCACAGTTTCTGTGCTAAATGAGGATTTTTTTAAAGGGTGTTTTTAAAACTGAATGATCAGGGCTTCATTAGGCCTGGTATACAAAGTGTAATACCAAAAACAGTGCAAAACCACACATCTGCTGTACAGGCTTGTGGCTGGACACCAGGTGCCCACCAAAGCTGCTCTACCACTCCCCTCCTAAGCTGGACAGGGGAGAGAAAATGTAATGAAAAGCTTGTGGGTTGAGATAAGGACAGGGAGAGATCACTCACCAATTACTGTCATGGGCAAAACAGACTTGTCTTGGGGAAAAAATTAATTTGTTTCCAATCAAATCAGAGTAGGATAATGAGAAATAAAGACTAAATTTTAAAACACCCTCCCCCCCTTTCTTCCTGAGCTAAACTTTACTCCTGACTTTTTCTACCTCGTCTCTGCTGAGTGGCACAGGGGGATGAGGAATGGGGGTTGTGGTCAGTTCATCACAGGTTTTTTCTGCTGCTCCTTCGTCCTGATGGGGAGGACTCTTCACACTCTTCCCCTGCTCCAGCTTGGGGTCCCTCCCACGGGAGACAGTTCTCCATGAACTTCTCCAACGTGAGTCCTTCCCACAGGCTGAAGCTCTTCATGAACTGCTCCAGCCTGGGTCCCTTCCACGGGATGCAAGTCACAAGTCCTGCCAGCAAACCTGCTCCAGTGTGGGCTTCCCATGGGCTCACAGCCTCCTTCGGGCATGTATTTCTGCTCTGGCATGGGGTCCTCCCCGGGCTGCAGGTGGAGATCTGCTCCACCATGGAACTCCATGGGCTGCAGAGGGACAGCCAGCCTCACCATGGTCTTCCCCACGGGCTGCAGGGGAATCTCTGCTCCAGCACCTGGAGCACCTCCTGCCCCTCCTTCTGCTCTGACCTTGGTGTCTGCAGGGTTGTTTCTCCCACATATTCTCACTCCTCTCTCTGGCTGCAATTGCTGTGCTGGTTCCCCCCTGCCGCCCTCTTAAATACATTATCCCAGAGGTGCTACCACCATTGCTGATGGGCTTAGTCTTGGCCAGCAGCAGGTCTGTCGGACAAAGGGGAAGCTTCTAGCTACTCCTCACAGAAGCCACCCGTGTATCCCCGCACTGCTACCAAAACCTGTCCATGCAAACCCAATACAAGGTTCAAGTCCCTAAAGATATCAAGGTCTATTTTTTGCAGCCCTTTGTCTGTTGCAGAAGTGGGAGGACAACCCATTGATATGAAGTGCAAACTTCTTTCTGCTTTCTCTGTGGCAAAGGAGACAAAATGCTGTGACTCTGAGCTTCTCATCTGCCTTTGGTCAAGCAAAATCCCCCCAACTCACTTTTGCCTAGGTAAAAGCTAGATAGTGGGCCAAGTGGTCTTTGGTTATTATATAAACTCATTCTGTCATTTAAAAACATGCAACTTTGAGCCTGAAAAGAGCATTCAGACTAAAGGACTCAGAAGTACACAATAAATTAGAGGAGAAAAAGAGTGTGACTGAAAAAAGCTATGCCTTTCCCACTAAAAGGAAAGGCATGCTATCAGCATGCTCTTTGTTAAAACTTGTGTGTTTTCTGCTGAGGGAAGATAAGACATGGGGGAAGAGAGAGTAGAAGTTTAAATTAGAATTGATATCAGATGCAACGATTAAGTATTGACAATTTTTCAGGCTTTGGAATGGTTCCCATTTGCAGCTGCAAGGCACTACAGCAGCTTTAGTATTTACGAGCACTTGGTGAGTAGTCTGACAGGTTTATTATTTGTTGGCTTTCTCCAGCATTGCACAGTAAAAATTGTTTTCAAAGCGTATTCAGAAATGTAGCTGGCTGCCACTGTATCAAACCCAATCAATCCACCAATGTATTTCACATTCTTGATTGATAACTGGCTCAGCAGTTTGGCATTTCAGGGAAGGAGTGGAAGGGGAGCAGGTCTCGACGGTCATTAATCCTTTTTCCCTGAGCCTCCCTTGGGCAACTGCTTGTGCCATTATCCACATTTCTTACTGCTGATTTCCACAATACCATGGCTGCTCAAACCACCGCAAATTCACCACTGTCCCTTTCACTTACCGTAGACCTTTCATCACACTGACCTCAGCAGCCCTCCTGGGCTGATAGTGGTCAGGGGAACATCTCTTTTTTTTTCTTTTTTTTAAACATTGGGCCATTAATTTGGTTCCGTTCCTCAGTATCCTTTCCTACTTCTAAATTTATGTTGTTCCTTACTGAACAGGAACATGAGGGTATGAATGTATTTCCTTTAAAATCTGTTTGTGTGAATTGGGGTGAGAGATGTCTTATGGTGAATAAGGTAGGGATTTTGTCTGCCTGATCTTCCACTGCTGGTTGAACTTGTTATTCATGATGTTTTGCCCATTGGGGTCTCTGTTACAATGAAGCTGAATAAACTATGTTAGCTGCTGGGGAGATAGGCTATTTATTTATTTGTTTGTTTGTTTGTTCATTTATTAATTTAAATGCTGCAAAATTGTGAGCAAGCTTGCAGTATGCCAACTGAAATGTCAGAAGTAATTAAGCCAAACTGTTTCCAATGGAAAAAAAGGAAAAAAAAGTAATCTCTCATTCTGAGGAGCAGATATCCAGGATTGATTGGGAGCTGAAACTTTTAGGAAGAAAGGAAAAAGAGAGAGAGAGAAAAAAACCCACCACATTTTTCACATTTTTCCTGTGTTGGCTTCATTGCATCAAAGGTACTGAATACTCCAGATGGGTTTAAAAAATACAGATTTGAGCTCCCCACTGAGGATTCAGGATAAAGTCTATCTGTGGTTTGCCAGCAATCTGGTGTTACGTGTAGCTGTGCTGCTGGGAGCACTGCCTTGTGTGTATTTACTATTATATTAAAGCGCAAATGTCTCCTCCACCTGTCCTCTAAAGAGTAATGTCTCCTGGACAAATCTGTTCCATATAAACTTTATTTAACTACCCTTAGCTTTGGAGGCAGAGTCCATGTTAGGAAGGAGTGAAATATCCAAATGAAGGGAATTAATTGTGTGAGGAAAGGGAATTCAAGCGATGAAGGCAGTGTAAAGAATGTAAATGAAAGGAAAAAAAGAACCTCACTGGGAAATTATGAAAGAGAGTCCAATATTATGAAAGAGCTGAACATGCATAGGAATCCTCCAGTGTTTCCATAAATTGCAAATCAAAACCTGCCCCTGAAAACCTGCCCCCTGAAAGCCTTTACCCATGTCAAAGGCTCCACTGAGCCCACTAGAATGGCCATCCCTCAATCAAATTTATGTTAACAGTTTAGAGGTCTGGGGCCAAGTACCTCAGGAGATCATTATTTCAGCTGACAAAAATATTGTGTTTTATGAGAAGAAATTAATAAAGAGCAAATAGACGAACTGTTAATGCATATGGACAAGAAATTGTTTCAGGTGGAGGCTGGGACCTGTGTGAGCTTGGGCAAGAAATTAAAAAAAGATGATTAGTATTATATGGGAGCATTGCTTTTAGTGAAATAACCTTGATTCTGTGGTAAGAGAGAGCTTGATTCGCTGTGTTAGCAAAACACCAGACTACCTGGGGAGATGGGCAGGATGTACGTGAACTTACTCTGGAACTGAAATGCCTCCCCAAAAATAGGTTTGTGTTGAGGCAGCTGTGGTGTGGGAAGGGTCTGTGCTTTTTGAGCAGTCTCTGGAAGCAGTATTGCTGCAGAGATTTGGGACAGCTTGAAAGAAACATGGTAAGTTTAGCAATTTGCAGAAAAACCCAATTGCTTTGTAAGCAGTGGAAAGTCTGAAGCTTGGCTTCCTATGGGTTTATATCCCAAGGTGAGTCTGTTGTGTGTATTCTTTTGTATCTGAAAGGGATGAACTAATTTTGTAGCCTGTCTGCCAATGAAGGCACTTCAGAGTTTCTTTCTCTCTTCTATGCTATTGCATTTTACCAAATTTACAGGGATTTTAATGTATTTGAGATCCTCATCTCAACTTAATATGAACTGGCGAAAGGGTACAGAAATTATTGGGGAAAAAAGGGTGGGGAAGCTTACAAAACTGGAGTAAATTAATGTTTAAATTATATTATGCAAACATGATCTTTGGGGGAAGATTTCTGTCCTATTGAGTGACTGTCCTCTCGTCTTTACCTGGTATCTCCCTGAGCCAGTAGGGCAGGATGAGACCTTCTTTCTTTTTTCCCCTAGGAAAAAGTAACACAAAAAAGGAACTTCATTTTTCATATCACCCTCCTGTACAGCCTTTCAGAATTCTGGCCACGCTGCTCTAATACTCAGATTCCCTTGTTAGAGAGCCCTTATCCTCCAGAATAGCCCTCCTGTCTGAATTCTGTGTTGCTTTTAAATAGGCCGTGGGGGGATGGTGTTGAAGACCTTGGCTGTTGCCTGGACTGCTTTAGGAAAAAAAAATAGTGCACCGGAACACTTTGAATACATTGCAAGATTCTAAAAATGCTGGATTTAAATTAATCTGTGTCCTGCAATAACGAATTATATGAAAATACAGTCTTCTCAGCACATGGATGCATTATTTCCCAAATCTCAGTTGAAGAATCAGACTATTGCTTGAGCTGCACAGTAGCAAAGACAATGAGGGAATTAACATTTGCCTTGGCTGGGAGCACCCAGTCGAAGGTCCCATAGTTACCGTGCATTTATTGCTAAAGCTTGAGACTTTAGTGGCATGTTCTGAATATCAGGATGTGTCAGAATATTCACAATTTATAAGTGCTAGCAATAATGACAGGTTCATCAAACTCATCTTCTTAGAGCTAGGACAATTATTATATCTTTTTAACCCAAAGGACTTTATATAATTGATGGATTTGGGTTACATTACAGCTACAAAATAACCTTGAGAGAACTGGTTTTCACTGCTGGAGTTGAATTTGATAGAGCTGAAGTGCCATTCACCCGAGGCTTCAACAAAACTGATAGCTCTAGGTTCCATATGACCAGTTTAAATTGTTTGACTAAAATTACATTTTCTGTCTTAAATATAGGACATGTTGGTCAGGCTTGAGGGAGAAGGGGTGCAGAATGTATAACTTAAATAAAACCTTCTAAACTAGCAGAGAATCTTCCCTTAGGGCTTTTCTCCCTTTTCTTTTTTTTTTTTTTGAATGTTAAGTGATGGTGTTTCTAACAGGCAAGTAGGATGATCAGAAACCAAACTCAACATTTCCACAGTAGAGAGCTATTTATTCTCCATGATGACTGGAGTCTATGCTATCAAGCATTTGTGTAAGCTTTTAAGAGAGCTATGTGTTAAAATAAAGCCTGTAAATTATCGTGCATGTACAGCAGTTGTTATTTTAGGGTTAAATAATGCTTTCCAAAGGACAGCTGGGAAACTGAGAGATTAAGTGACTTGACTAAGCTCACACAGTAAGTCAGTGGCAAAGCTGTGGTTAGGCTGTAGTCTGCTGTGTCTCTGGCATATGGAATTGGTGCTGTTTACTAAACCCATTTCCTCCTTTGCAGGTCTGAGTGGTTATTCAGTTCTGACTATGCCTTATTACACTTGAGTATGTGGTAGAAATGAAATACAGGGAGAAAATAAAAAAGAAAAATGGAAATGTGAAAGCAAAATGTAAGATCATGGAAAGATAAAGTCGTATCTTCTGTTTTACCGTTTAAATGGAGTAAATAAATTATGGTGATGTTCCTGGCATAAAAGCAGGTTTTACAACAATGTTAGAGGTATTTTTTTTTAATTATTATTTTAAATAAAGACTTAATTTTAGGTTAGGTAAGGTGGAGAGTGGGACAAGAGTGAGATTCAGGAAGGTGATTTTGAGTGTCCCCAGGTTCTTAGGGCAAGTTTAACCCATTCTTATTTTCTTTTTTGGGTGTTATTTCCTAATCAGTTTTGAAGATGACTTTATTATGTTGAGAATTTTAAAACAGTAATGATAATAATAATATCCTTTCCACTGTGACATCAACTCAAACCTATCTACACAAACGTTGGCGGATATTATCGGAAAAATCCTAATATTACCTTTGAAATGGCATTGAGTGTGTTTTTTGGTGATAGCATTGATGTTTATTGACATAATAATTACAGTATGAATTAAAGAATAGCTAGCACGAGAAGCAACTAATGTAAATCATAAAGGCCTTCTTAAATGTCTCAATGGATTAAAATGGTATTTCCCTTTCTAGGAAGCTGCATATACAATGAAGAGACAGATTTTCTGAATTAAGAAGTTTCTGCTCTTTTCATATGCACTGCATCCTTTATTTCAAAATGGGGAAATGCATTTGAAGGTTAGTAAAATTAAAAGGTACATCTGCTCTTTGTGTATGCTCCCCACTTCAAAGAAAAATTAAGGAAACAGTAGTCTGGAAATCTTCACTTTTTCAGGACTTTGTGAGCATAAACAAGAAAGGCAGTTCAGGGAGTTTACCAGGAAAGGGAGTTCACTGGGAAATTTTCTCTCGAATGCAATTGTTTCCAAAAGTCACAGATGAGGTGGGGAAAGAGGCTTCAAGGGACCACAGCATACAGAATTTGATCATGTCCTGAGTCTCTTAGCTCTCATCCCTGTTGGGTGGCAGAATGGGCTCCTCCTCTGAGACATAATCCAACCTGTCTTTGATGGAAGGAATGAGAATATGAGACTGAAGGTAAGAGAGGCAATCAATTCTTTTGAGTGACGTTACCTATTGGGATATACTCTGTATGTGTCTGAAACGGAGAGGTAACAAGTGTAATATATCAACTATTTATTTTATGAATTCCATATTCATGTCACTCTGCTGGTATATGCGTATGCAAACTTTTCTATTTTGGAACGTATACAGTTTGGTGTTCTGTTCTATGTAATTTTGCCTAGAATAATTGCCAGTTGAAAGCCTTGTATTCAAATAAATCATGTGTCTTCTTGATCTGATCCTTATTAGTGTTATTGCAGCTTTTTCCCAAGACTGGAAACTCTTATATGTCTATGTTAATATTCTAAGTACAGGTCTATTAAACATAAGACTTGTTATTATAAAGCTATATTTTGTGGTGGAGTAGAGCACTCATCTACATGAGTGTAGCTGTGCATGTATTTATATGTATATTTATATATAGGTATATATATAGGTATGTTAATAGTCGAGTTAAATGATCATTAGTTTCCAAAACTCCCTGATTTACTGTAATTGTTGTATTACTCTCTCTTTGAGGGTTGTGTTTCACACACAATCTTCAACACTCTTCTTGTCTGTCATATTTCTTGCTCTGCTGCCTCTCCTCTATCTTATGCGTAAAGTAAATCTTTCACATGTCAGGCACTTGTGACGATTACAGGTGGTCTGCTGCATTGGGTGGCCAGAAACGACAGATGAGGGTGCTTTTCTAGCATGTCCACTTCCAGCTAGAAGCAGCACATAAGGGTGCTTTGCATCCTGCGTTGTTTCCCTGGAACAGTCACCTGCACTGCCGCTCCTCCCCATGCTTGCTGCTCTCAGTGAAAATTTATGTGGCTAATCAGGCAAGTGACTGCTGTTTACACATCCTTGCTTTGATATAATTACAAAGCACTTTCCTTCTACATTTTTTACTCGCCAGGAGGCAGTCTGGTCTATTGTGTGACTTTGCCTTCTACATTTTTTTCTCTCCAGGAGGCAGTCTGGTCTATTGTGTGACTTTCCTTCCAAAAGTCACACAGGTAATGAAAGAGAAACCTTTTTCATTCATGACAGAATTTTGTGAAACTGATGCAGCATAGATTGTGTGAAATGGAGGCTTGTGATTGATACACAAATAGGAAAAGTTGCAGATTTTGTTTCTGTTTTTAATCACCTTTTTCTCAATGTTACCTTTCATGACTGTGGTGGGTTGATGCTGGTTTGTTTAGGGATTTTTAAATCTGTGCTAATTATGTGATGGGAAATTGCCTTCAGATTTCTATGAATAAACCTGGGTTTGAATTTAAGCTCATTGAAATTGCCATAGTTTGTAGTGTTATATTTTGTTACCTTTATCTTCCTTTGCTTAGGAAAAAATCTAGGAATTTTCAGAAGGGAAAAGACATAGATTCTGCATATTATAAAGTTCTGGCAAGGCTGTAATTCCCATACAAATAAACAACTGAGTGCAGCATACTTTTTTGCTTTTGACTGTGCCAGACCAGTTTTTTAAGTGATGGAATGATAATCCTGGTGTCCTGGCCAAATTAGGTCTGAGAGCACTAAGTTTTGCCTGTCAGTGCTCTCCTGTGGCTTCAATTCAATATGCTATTTTCTGACAGTTCAGAGCAAGTCCAATGGCTTTTGACCTTTCCATGTCAATTGGATTTTTTTTGTATTGACTCGTACAGTTTCTGAATCATGCTGCTTTTAAGAGTATTGTTGCCCAATATTCTTAACTGATACTGCTGTGAAGTAGTAATTATTTCTTGCTTAGCTCCCTCTCATTTCTGTATGTAGGTGTTCAAATACACAGAGAGGGATAGTATGATTTCAGTCTACTTTATGACGAGGTAATAAGTTTACTAAGGAGAAGGTGTTCCATACAGATTATATGAACCACAATATCGATTAGCAAATTTTATTTGCATTTGTTGACAGTACCAGATATATAAAGATTCTGTGCTGCTTCATGGCTTGCAGGGTAGGGAGAACAGCACCTCATCTTGTATAACACACAAATACACACACTTTCACACTCTCTGCACAGTAATAAGTCTGTATCATGTCTTGCTGTTGTAGAAGGAATTTAGCTATCCAGAAAATATCTTCCTTAACTTAGGGCAAAATCCCTAGAGTACTGTAACTGTTCCTAGAGCACTATAACTGAAGGAAAAATTCTTACTGACTTAAGTGAGGCTTGGATTGATCCTCTAAATGCAAAGCTTAATCATACTCCTAAATACTGGGAATATACCACAAATGAGTGCTGTATCCAGAGCTACAGAAAAAGCACTGAAGTTTTCTTTCATACATTTTGAAGGTTGGTTTTATTGATATTTCTTTGTCCTCTGCTATCTGCATTTGTAGATGAACTTCGAGAACAATGTAGATTATTGGGTTATCATCTTGTGACTTACCATCCATTCGTGGGTAGCATTTTTACTTCCTGGCCTCAAAATGCAATTATTTCTGGTTCCATCTATTACAACTATAGCCATGTGATCCTAGGAGAGGTCAAACCCACATTTCGGCATTTTTCCTCCTTCAGCTCTTTTATTCAAGTTTATTGTACTGATATGTTCATTGTTTTCATATAATGTGCAATCCTGTCAACAGAACAATGCACAGAGAATATGTTGTCTAATGTATCATTGAGGTTTTAGTTCTCTGGCTACAGAATTAAATGCTAGGCTTTTTGAAAGTAACCTATATGCCAAAGTCAGTATTCTAGTGAAGTCATTAGGTAGTTAGTAGTGCTCTAAAATATACAGAGGAACTTTGTTTAGCCATTAGGAAGGTAAATAACAATACTACACTGATAACTTGTGGGATAATACTGACTGTTAGGAAGCCCGTACAACTGAGTGCAGAATCTGACATAGTATGTTGGTATTTCTGGTTATGTACTTCTGTGACTTTAATAAGAATTTTGGCAAGGAAAGGACAAAAATAACATTTGCATGATTTATGCATATAAGGTTAAAATTTCTATTGTGACATGAAGTGTGTGATGTTGCAGGTACTGTAACAGTATGATGTGACTGAAAATCACAGTTATGATGTGACCAAATAAGCAAAGACAGTGAACAAAGTAGAATCTAAGCTACTGAAGTATCATTGTTTAGACATATGTAATATAGTCAATGCCGTTTCTTGGTCTGATTAGATTAAAAAATCCATGGGCCCCAGTTGCCAGTTGCTGTTTGCATTGCAGCTATAATTGTTGCAGGCCTGTTTGAGTTGGAACTGGACTATCAGTTTCTTCCTGTCTATTCTGAATCCTTCTCTGTTTCCTAACAAATGGACCGTATTGAAGGAATTTCTGTTCATTCTGCAGATTTTAAAGGTCAAAATATTCTTAAGTGTGGTAAAACAAAGAAACAGTATTTCCCAGTGTTAAAAAGTTATTTCTAGTCTCTTTGGAGATACTACACATTTTATTTGTAAATCACCATTATGTATCTATAGTGAAAAGCTGGACTGTGGTCTGTGATACAACTTTTTTACATATGCTGTGTTTATATGCTAGCTGTATATTTGTTTCTCAGTTCTCTCTCCTTCATAAACAGTGTAAGAACTCCATATCAGAAGATACCAGAATATAGTGAAAAGGAGGACATGAAACGTGTTAGTCATGTTGCACTCAGGTGGGTACCTTTCCTTTATGCTCTGCAGTTGTCCCAGCTCATCCATAGCATATATTGTGAAGAAGAACTTAAATGTTTGTTCTGGCTTCTTGTTTGAGAAAGCCATTGACTGAATGGACTTGAAAAGGGACAAAAGAAGCTCAGGTAACAATAATATGTGCAAAAACTTTTTTGCATGTTTTAAACATTGGAGAAGCAGTTATCTAAAAAATAATGCTCCATTGTGAATCTCAAAATGTCGGCTAAACTCTCTGGAGAAAATACACTGAGCAAGGAGTATGCTGTTGAGTGCTGGATGAAGATGTATGTATGCAGAAGAGATAAAGCCAGTATAACAATGATCTATTTAAACAACTGATTTATAGCAGGTCCTATCTTTTCCTGAGTTACTGGAAGACACCATTGCTGAGCACTGTGCTTCAGCTGATGTACTTTAAATCAGATAAAGGCCCCTCACTTACAATCTTTTGAGAGAGAATTTGAGTAATGAGCAGTAAATGAGAGTTGACCTCTGGTGACTTAATGCAGAGAGAGATGAAAAAGATAATCTATACCGACTCTGCAGAATGAGGTGGAACATTCAGCAGCTTTCAAGAGACACATCCACAGAAGCAGTTGCAAAGTCAGGAGTGCAGGCAACCTTGGTGTTCTTACAGAGCAGCTTGCCACTGTTCTCCCCGCTAATGAACTTGGTAGTCTGCCTCTAGGGTAATATTGGACAGTTCAGCCTGACAACTAGAGAAGTGTTGCAGAAAATAATACACGAGCCTGATTCACATATTAAAAAAAACCCCAAGACATTTAAGGCATTGATCTCTAATTATTGCAGTCCATAAACAATGAATCTTTGCAACTAAGATATTCCAGATAACTTCATACTTTGCTTTTCCTGTCAGCCTCATTTTTAACATTTAAATTCACATTGCAATATTCATTCTATATTTTGCAGTCCACGCATTATTGGTGAGCTATGAAATGGGGATCACTGGGTTAGGATCATTTAATGGGAGGACAACAGGGGGTACAGGTAGATTCCAGCCAAGAGATCTGGGATGGAGCTTGGTCAGTCCTTGGAAATAGTTATGGTCAGAATGTTAATGTGTGAAGCCTAGCATTAATATGGAAAGAAAATTTTAGGTACTCTTTTCTAGTCTTATTAACTGAATTAGAGATTCTTGTTTGACAACAGAGGTGACTGACATGAATATGAATATGTCCTCATCTGAGGACATGAATGCATCCTCACATGATATGATTGCAGGTGGTCATACTGCTGAACAAAAGGAAATGATCCTGTAATGACAAAGAGTTTTAGGTTATTCCACATTTTTTTCTAGTGCAGTAACAGGTATATGAACCACAGCCATTAGTTTAGGATGAACAAGTTTGGAGACCCGGTAAACGGCTGAAAGAGAGGAAATTCTGAGGATATATGAGAAGCTGTCCAAGGGGCCAGTTTTCTGATTTGTTGAAAGGGAAGAGAGAATGGATCATTTGCAGTATGTGGATTCTAATGGTTTTCTCAGGATTGTAGCCCTAAAATAATACTAACAGACATAAGACATTCAGGTGTCTGCTTTTGGATGCATTTCAGGTTCCTGCCTAATGTTGACCTAAAGGCAAAGCTATCACTTGCATAATCTTTTATGAATATTTATAAAACCTTATTCTTGCTCGCACTACTTCCGCCTCTGGGTTAACACAAACCAGTCATTCAGAAGAGTCACTTGATGGGATTGAGCATAACCTTGGCATGACTCCCGTACTTGGACTTTCAGAAAGCATTTTTAGTTAATTCAGTGGTGGATTCATTGGCAGTGTCCAATTTGCAGAAGAGAAAGTAGTTCCAAAAGGAAAAAAGCCATGCATTAAGATGCATTTATATTCATACTGTAAGCATATGCAGAAGCTTTCAATAGTACAATGTGCTTTATGAGTGGTGTCTAAGTGTCTGAAGGAGTAATGAAATGATCTGTTATTCTAGTTTTAAAAAGACTAAAGTTCTGTTCGTGCGCCTGACATAGTGTAGGCGTAAATAAAGTAAGTTTTCAGCATTGTTCTCTCAAATTAAGGAGGTGGCATAGATAAATTAATCTCTGTGCTCTGTCAGGAAGCTCATGCTTACTCTTTCATGCCTGCTGTGTTTGAGGACTGTGACACAGGCTGACAAAGGCCTAAGTCTTTGCAGCAATAAAAATGGTATCATTTGACTCTTTTCTATGGAAAAGTAGAGAAAATACCTTACAGAATTCATCAGTCAGACTAACCATTTTAAAAGTTGACATAGTTCAAGTTTTGGGTCTCATATATGACAGTCATTCTACTGAGAGTCTGGTGGGATTTCCACTGGCTGACTCTAGTTCTATACCAACATTAATCAGATGGGAAGCCAAGCCGTGATATCAAAACATGCCGCAAACAACAAATCATACCAGTTTCAGGCCAGCATTGTAACTGAAGGTATTCTGGCTCATGCTGTACATGTGCTCCCCTGAGCACCGGCTGCTCATTTGTCTGTTCTAAAACATTTACAGGCAAGAATGGGACCTCTTCCGTTTCTGTGCATGGGGAGCGGGAGTACGGTCACTCTCTCAGGGAGCAATTATAGATGTCTGATTATTGCAGTAGATGGAGCTTGAGGATTGCAACACAGTGAAGAAAAAAGTCTCTTTTATATGGTGGACCAGTGCAGTCTTTTGAATGGGCTGTCCCAACAGACACCTTCCAGAGATGTGGAGAAGTAAACCTTTATGGCTTTTGCATCTCTATGGAAACGGTAAGATCACTAAACAGAAGCTTATAAATGTAGGATGCTACAGGCCACTTTATATAGCCAGGACTGACAGATCTTAGCAGAATGGAGAGTAAGAAAGAAAGTTAGTAGAGTAAAATAGTGTTTGTGCAGTATCTTTGATTTGGAAGGGCAGGACTCCAGGAGTGGATTGAATATGTGTCAATAGTTTAGAAAGTCTTGTTAGAGAACAGGAAATACAAGATATGAACAAGCCTCTGTATGCTGACAAGGCCAATAACAACCTAGTCAACGAATGGGTCATTATTGAGGTTATTGAGATGAACTGATGCAAACATAAGTCTAACTGATAAATAAGGTTTCCAAACATTAAAAGAGAAATATACTTAGCTTCTGCATGAAGATACTCTGTAACAAATAAAGGGAAAGAAATATTTTGTCCTGGTAACAAAGACTAAATTTTAGTTTATGAAAGATGTGTGGTACAGACTTAGCTGCCCTTTTTGCTTTTATGCAGTTTCTATTATAGATTAAAAATTTATCTTCTCTTAGATGTGATATTCTTTGATAACTATCCTAGAATGCTAGTCAATAATAATATTTATATTGGCTCTCGATTTTTGCTAACTTTAGTGGTAACTATTGTGATTAAAATTCTGTCTGGAAATAATTAAGAGGTATTTTCCAGCAGTTGGTGAGTCAGAATATAGTTTAGGATGCTTTTGGATCTTCCTCATGAAATTTAGTGTGCACGTTTGATAGGTAATAATAAAAATTAACGAGAAGTTACCACTTAACATAAATCTGCTCATACTACTGGAATACATCCCTGTATGCATGATCTATCAGCAACTTTGAATCCTTACAAGCTGTCTTTGGAAATGTAATTGGTCCAGTGGAGATTGGAAATTTGAGGTATCTAGACTAGAAGTTCTGTAAGGTACTGAGTCAGTCCCAGTGAAGACTGTGCCAGTGATTTTATAAAGCAAAAGAGAAACAAATATTGGGTGTGGGTTTGCTTAGTAATTTATGTGATAGATAAGACATAGAAACATGGATCTCTCTTTCACAAAGGAAACCTTCAAGGAGCTATGTGTTATTAAAAATGAGCTTCTCTGTGAAGCTGCAGAGACTTATTTAGTTAAAAAGCATCAAGAGAAGAATCTTTTCTGGTTCTTAGGTAATTGATGCCAACAGCATGAAAAAGAAAATTAATTACAGCAAATAGTGTTAATTGTATTTTATTAAAACAACATTTGATTAATGTACAGTTTTTAATAACAAAGGTTATGAAGGTGCCATATACAAACGAACTTGTTCTCTCTGCAGTATTGGCAGTCTGCTTGTCAAAGATGTTGCATATTATTAATAATTACATAATTATAACAACACAGTACAAAACAGTAAATTAATAAAGTACTAACAGTTAAAAGGATCATGCCAGATACCTCTTTGTGTTCAAGGTTCTGAGGTGAGATTGCCACAGGTCTTACACAAACATTAGATAACTGGAAATCTTTTGTGATATTTTGCTTTTAATATTTTAAACATTTTCAGATTTGCCAGTGTGATGGTTACCAATTTTACAGCAAATCAATCTTTTCCAGTGCAATGGATCAGAGTGGCTGTCAGAGGTTTGAATTCCTGTTATGCATCCCCTAACTTTTCCTACCTTTTTCTCTACTCATCTCCATTGCTGCCTTTATGCTATCCCTTGTCCTTGAAAGAACTTCCCATGTGCATTTTTTCAGTTCTTTTATTCCTTTCTTTAAAAGCCTGCTTGTCCATATTGTGTCATTTATGTGAGGTCAGTCACAACAAATGATTGGCACCACAGCCAAGTTTGGCATGGAAAGAGATTTTTAAGCTAGCATCATGCCTCTCAGCTGCAATGCTGTTTAAAATAAATTTGGTAACAGACAGCAGAAGGGTTTGCTGTCGGGGAGTTAGATCTAGCTGATAGGTTTTTTGAAGTTTTTTGTACAGCAAGTTTGTTGGAGGACATAATAGTTTCCTAAAGCGTGCTTGTAACTTGTACTCCTTTGGAGCTATGGGGGTAATTATACATTAGGCTCGATGAAGTACTGAGGAGGTATAAAAGAAAGTGACAACATTTGAAAACCAGGGGAAGCTGCAATTGGTGCCACGCAGGATTAGTTCATTATTTCCAGGATGTGCAGCAGACTCTACACACTCAAATGTATAGCATTTGAGAGATAGGAAAGCCAGTAGCTGTACCAAATAGAAATTTTTTAAGCACTTGTATGCACTTGTGGGGTGGTTTCCCCAGGTGATTATATTAGGCCAATGTTCCTCATAACTTGCAGGCTCAGGGCTAACACCACTCAGCAAGTGGTGAATAGTAGGTGCTGTTGTACTCTGTGCTTGGACAACCTGTGTTACCAGTCTCACCAGTTTACGAACGTGAATACCATCACAGGATCACATACTCATCTGAATCCAGGCCAAACAAGGCTTCTAACAAAGAACTTGCCCAGATCAAATTAAATATTTAGACAAAACATACTAATTTTTTTTTTTTTAAGCAAACCACCTGGGAAATTTGTCTCTAAACTGGTCTGACATTTCTTTGCTCGCAGGATGCATCCTAGAAGCAGCTCTGAGGCTCTGCTGGCTGTTTCACATTTGAGCTTTTTTCTAAATTAATTGAGCAAAGACGCTCTCCTGTATTATTGCTGTAAGTCAGCCTTCGGAAGGATGTTAATGAAAGACTTCTGGCAATGTTTCCTGCCTTCAAATTTCTGCTGTTAACAGCTTCCTGCTTTTTGTGGTATGGGACGAACCCCCTTCTTGTCTTGAGGATTTTTAGTGGGTATCACCAGGATACTGCGAGTGCTGCTGGCTCCCTGGGGGCCAGAGCCTGTCCCGCTGTCCCCAGCGCAGAAGCAGGGCAACTGGGGAGTGGAGGGTGACATCCAGGGCAGCCTCAGCCACCACGACAAGACAAGGCTGTGGTGATGAGTCTGGACCCAGGCCAGAGGCCTGGCTGTGACACAGCAGGGACTTGAAAGAAATCCATCCCTTGATTCATATACACATGTTCAGAAGCATGTTTTGCATTTGCTGATTTGCATATACCATAATCCTGAGTTTGAGATTGTATGATACGGATTGTTTATAGGGAATTATTTTTACATGCTGTATAGTTTTTTTTTTTAATTTTATTTTCATGTTGGTTGTCATGTAGATTATAAACTGTTGCCAATAGGAGAAAGTTCATTATTCCTGTATGTATTTCCACTTTTTGTTTTTTTTTTTTTTAAAAAAGGGAATGAATATTTTCACAGGTCTTGAGAAAGAAGAAAATATTTTTAACACTGAAAATTAGAACTTAGTTGTTGGGGATCTTTGCTTGCCATAATGTATAGCCACAGTGCGTATGTACTACATCTCTTAGGAGGGACTCAGTTCATTCCCTGCAGCAGATATATAGCAGCTCCTTGCAGGAATTGTAGCTGTCGGGCCTGATTTCATTTCTTTCCTCATTTGGAGATACCATGGTGTTGCTCAGCCCCAGGAAGGTCTGTGCATCATGGAAAAGTGAACTAAAATGCTAAATCCAAGTGGGAGTTGGGAAAGAATCACAGGGAGTCACTGTTTCCTCAGGAAGACATGGGGTATATTCCAAAGTGAAACATTTAAATTTAAGGTTAGTTGATATTTCTGGTTGACATGACAGATTTTGTTTCAATTTTCTTAATTTTATCTCTTTAAAATATCAATGCCACCCTAGGTTTTATTGAAAAATGTTTGCTTTTATGTTTTTAACTAGTTCCAACAAGATTAATACTTTCTTTCAAACAGCTGGATTTCCCACACACTAATATGACTATAAGAAATTATAATTTCAGAAAAAAAGCCCTAAATATTGTGAATAAAATATTGTGAAAAAGCAGAACTACTGCAAAAAGAATAACATGACATAAAGGCTATTTGCAATGCTATTTTAATGAAACCCCCTAAGCGTGGAAACCTCTGCACTTATCTGGAGAGCAACAGTGCATATCAGTTAGGATTCACAGTCACAGGCGTTTCTGAAGAAAGCGATACAGTGTAGGTGAGAGCAAACAAACCTCCCTCTCTGGAAGTATGATGTGGTAGCCTGCAGGACTTTCTTAGTTTAACATTTAACTGAGGTACCACTGCAGCAGAGTAGATACCATGTGCATGGAGATGAAAATGAAACCAGTCTCTAGTTGCAGTGGCTATATGTAGATGTAGGCTGGATGGAGTTCTTCACCTAAGTGGTTTCTGAAAAAGCAGTTTTATCTGCATTATATACTGGAAAAATCCTGTGAAACAGTATTAATCCTGTCCTTTAATGTTGGCAAAGCTTATGTTTTTTAGGCTCTGATGTGTTTTCCTCACTATTTCCCTTTAAGAACAACATCTCCCTTCGGAGTGGGCTGACATCTGTCACAACACCTCCTATTGTCAATGTCATACCAGTTATATTTTTAAATGGCTGAAATCCTGGTCCCCTAATAGAATAGTTATCACATGAATGAGCAGATGCTGACATGGGGAGCATCTGACACTTTATAAATGAATGCCATCCAAGCAAAACATTAGCAGGATTAGATATGTTTAGGTAGTTAAACATCTGCAGAGGTGACTTGTTTGCAAATTTTTAAGCATAAAAGCTTGTTAGTTCTCAGAGATCCTTGGCATACACGTGACAGCTCTGGGTCTGGACCTTCTTGGGATTGTGTGTTAGTATCAGGGATGTGCTCCCAAACACTTTTGGCAAGGTGAGCTCCCTGAAGTTTAGTGTAGCACAACATATCTAGGCACAACTCCAGAATCAAGACACATGCTATGTAAATCTCAGCCTAGACACCTCTAATTACCCAGAGTTATTTTGAATAGGTTCAAGTCTCCATGTTTATACCACTGTGTTCTTGATAAAACAGAGGGAAAGTGGAAGTATCCCCTCTGTGCAGGACACTGCAATAAGCCTTCCTGACAAATAGAAATAACTTTTGTGAAGCAAATATTATGTTATGGAAATGTTTATTTGTAAAGTTTGTATGTAGGTTATGTTTCCTAATTAAATTATCCTGTCTCTCTCCCCAGACCAACACAATTATTTCTAAGCTGTTAAAGACATCTGGAGACCCCTCACACCTCTTCCTGAGTGAGCTGCAACAGACCCCACGTAATATATACTTGTTCAGGGTAGGGAAAATAATGGCTATGAGCAGAAAACAGATCTGAGGCTTTCAGACCAGTGCTCTGGCACTGAGGCAAAACAGAAGGCATTGCAGATTTCTGTTTCTAATAACTACTGAGTAAAAGTTGAAGACAAACCAACTCGAACTGGAATAATTAACCCGGGAAGTTCTCAGTGGGAAGATGGTACATTGACTAATCTGTGAGCAAGCTTTATAAATGAAAGGCTTTAAAACTGCCTGAGGTTGACTATAAAGAGTGAGGCATTGCTTTTTTTCAGAGGAAACCAATTTGCTGAGGGCTGCTTCATGGGGTTGAAGGGGTGCTTCTTTTAGGTTGCACATCACAAATTAGAGTTGCCGTTTGAGAAATAGAAGGTGTATTGATAGTAAACAGGTGTCTCCTGTTCCAAGGAGATTTGTTTGGTACCATTTTATGATTGAGCTGATGCTGTGACACATTAAGTGGAGCTTGTCACTCTCCCATCTGGTCTACACAACTGCTGGAGGCGGAACGCATTTAGGAAGTTGCACATTTCTTGCAGCTGTTCCTGAATGTTTCGTAAATAACTAACAGAAACCAGTGATTCATTTGGCTTTATTAAACCTATCTTAGGGGAATCATGTCATTGTTCATGGAGAAAATTGTACACGTTGCATGGCATTTAAGGGACTTGTTATCAAATTAGAGCACTTTAAAGCCTTACTTAGTGCTAATGGGAAAATTGTAAAGTACAGATCAGGACTTCTTTTGGCCTGATTATAATTTATCTAAATGACTGCACTTGATAAAGAGTCCTTCATGCTAAGTAAAATGCTTTTTGCCTGTGGAACCCAATGGTGTCTTGTTTCCGTCCCCCTGTGGATGCAGTTTATCCTTGGTTCTTATCTGGAAGAAGCAGTTGTTGCAGAATGCTGTATTCACTTCATACATCATTTAAACTGGTTTTGTTATTGATGAATTGCTTTTGTAATTCATAGATGAAAGTGAACATTATAAACAAGGTATTCCTGTATTAGCTTTTCAGTGCTTTGCCCAATGGGCAATTTAATGCGACATCAAATGCGATAGTAGCTGAATGACAAAAAGAACCTTTCCCATGCTTGTTGGCTCCTAATAGCTTGATTTAATTTTTAATAGGCTGTTAATCTTCAGTTAGTGTTTTGCTCTGTATCAAACGTTTCACTGCAGTATGCTGGGTTGTTTGTCTACTTTAGGTTTGTGTTGTGTTCAGTTAGCACTCCCTTTGGAAGGCATTTGGTGCGCATAAGATGCCTGAGATTGACTTTGCGGTAGAAAATTTTGACTCCCCTTGACAAAACTTTTTTATCTGTCATGATGTGACAGGCTAATAAAACTATTCATGTGCTAAGTTATAATGATATCTAATATGTTGACAATAAAAGACTACCAGCTATTGAATTCAAAGCAAGCAGCATGCTGCATAGAAAAAGAGAGACACTGTTGGGTGTAAAGGAGCTCTTATAATGTACTGCTGTCTAGCTTAGTGAAAAAATTAAATACAGTGAGCTGTCTGACCTGAAGGAGACACAATTATTTCAGGCACCATTATTGTCCAAGAAGCTTGTTATGTCCACAGTGTGTAAAGAAAGTCTGTACAAACTGCTGAGAGCTTTGTGGAATTTATGCAGATTTTATTTCTAGATGAGCTAGGGAACAATGTCACTGATAGGTTTGTATTATGTTAAAAGACAGAAAAAATAATTTTTTCTGCTGGCCTGGATACCGATTAATTTTGGATACTCGACATCTTTAGGTGCTAAAATTAGTCTCCCCTGAGGACTGTTACTAGCCAGAGATATCTAAGAGTTTGAACAAGTTTCCATTCTGTGTGTCTCAGTATTTTCTTGATTGAGAAATGACTGTTGAACCACATAAGGGACAGGAAAGTTCTCCAGAGCCTCCCATGCTGCTCATTGAGAGTCATCAGAGCATCTGGGAATCTTGTCTGGTAAAACTGGCTGTGTGCCAGTGGGTAATGTTCTATTACTTCTTGATCAGGTGCTGCTCTTCATACTTCCAAGGATTATTTCCAAATTTAGAAAGGTTCCTACAGAGTACAAAGAGAGACCTTCTGACTTACCGAGTCTAGTCCCATGCAATTGTGTAACTGACAATCATAAACTGATAATTTCCCCTATGAAAAGTATGTAGTTGGGCAAAAAAAAAAATTAGCTATTGTGAGAACTGCTCTAGAGCCTCTCCTGTCCCCACCTTCTCTGATGGTTAGTTTCCAGCCCACGGTTATTAAATAATAGCTTGTACCTGTTTGTGACGTCAGGTGAAATAATTGTTCCTCCTGCCTGGTGCTTACCTGGTTATAGTTAAGGAGACAGTTACTATGCCTCCTCAGGCTTTAATTGTGAAATGTGTGAAGAGGTCCTTAGCCTGGTGGTCACCTGAACTGGGAAGCTCACAGGGGCTCAGACTTGTTTTACAGCTCAGATCTGGGATCAGTGTTGTATGAGTTCATTATACTGCTTTGGACCCAAACTGAAAGCATGAACTAAGGATATAGCTGTTTCTCCAATATATGTCTGTATGGCTAATGTCTTCCATAACAATACAGTTCCTAGCAGTATTTCTTTCTCTAATACTGTTACAATAATATCAGTTGCTGGATGACCATAGGAGACTTCTAGCTCTGCTGTGATGGACTTTCTCTTACTATTCCTAAATAAAAGTTTTAACCCAAATCAGTTCAGCTTGACGCATGCTAGCTCTACTATTTCTTTTCAGTAAAAACACTCCATTCAGTGTTTCCTGTACCTTTCCTTCCTAAACAATAGACCTCCATTCCAGCCACATTGTGTTTTTGTTGTCTCTGCGTAGTTGTGCATCAGTAGAATCATAGAATCATAGAATCTTTGGGTTGGAAGGGAACTTTAAAGGTCATCTAGTCCAACCCCTCTGCAATGCGCAGGGAGATCTTCAACTAGACCAGGCTGCTCAGAGCCCCATCCAACCTGACCTTGAATGTTTCCAGGGATGGGGCATCTACCACCTCTATGGGTAACCTGTGCCAGTGGTTCACCACCTCCCTGTAAAAAATTTCGTCCTTATATCTAGTCTAGTCTAAATCTACCCTTTTTTAGTTTGAAACCATTACGCCTTGTCCTATGGCAACAAGCCCCGCTAAAAAGTCTGTCCCCATCTTTCTTATCAGCCCCCTTGAAGTACTGGAAGGCTACAGTCAGGTCTCCCCGGAGCCTTCTCTTCTCCAGGCTGAACAACCCCAACTCTCTCAGCCTTTCCTCATAGGAGAGGTGTTCCATCCCTCTGATCATTTTGGTGGCCCTCCTCTGGACCCACTCCAACAGGCCCATGTCTTTCCTGTGCTGAGGGCTCCAGAGCTGGACACAGGACTCCAGGTAGGGTCTCACCAGAGGGGAGTAGAGGGGCAAAATTACCTCCCTCGACCTGCTGGCCAGGCATCTTTGGATGCAGCCCGGGATACAGTTGGCCTTCTGGGCTGTGAGCACACATTGCTGGCTCATGTCCAGCTTTTCATCCACCAGTACCCCCAAGTCCTTCTTGGCAGGGCTGTGCTCAGTCCCTTCACCCCCAAGCCTGTATTGATACTGGGGGTTGCCCCAAACCATGTGCAGGACCCTGCACTTGGCCTTCTTGAATTTCATGAGGTTCACAGGGGCCCATTCCTTGAGCTTGTCCAGGTCCCTCTGGATGGCATCCTGTCCCTCAAGCATGTCAACCTCACCACTCAGCTTGGTGTCACCTGCCAACTTGCTGAGGGTGCACTTAATTGCACTTTCTATGCCATTGATGAAGATTTTAAAGGGTACTGGTCCCGATACAGACCCCTGAGGGATACCTCTCATCACAGGTCTCAATCTGGACATTGAGCCATTCACCACCACTGTCTGGATGTGGCCATCCAACCAATTCCTCACCCACCAAACTGTCCGACCATCAAATCTGTATCTCTCCAGTTTAGAGCGAAGGATGCAGTATTTCAATTTTTTAATTCTCCTTGCATCATGTAGAAAAACAACATTTTTCTCTCAAAACTATGACGTATTTCTGAGCCAGATTAGTTACAGTACTTGTTTCAGCTCTCTTGCCCAGTGTGAGCATAGTTTTAATCCCTTGTTGTTTACCTCTAATATTTATTTATTCAGTGCTGAATCTATGTTTGCCCCAGGTTGTTCTTCTACTATATTTAAAACAGGACTTGAGATTATCTGAATTACTTCCACCTTTTCTTTTCTTAGTATAAGAAAATATTATCTCATTCCTATCTTTCAGCTTGTCTCAACATACAAGAAAATTTTTAATTTCTTCCTCTAGGTCTCATTAATTAGTGTTGTCTTCTAAAAGTATTTATACAGAAGATGAGATTTTCCTTGTCTTTCTGTTGTGTGGTGGGACTATTGGTAAGAGAAACCTACTTTGCTGGATATGAAGATTATTTTTACACATTCACTTTGCAAAGAGGCTATGTAAAAGTAGCTGCTAATTTTCCTGATGAAGTCTTAAGGGACCTTAAAACCTTGTCTTCTTACACAGTTAATCTAATGAAAATAATAAATCTTACAGAAAAATTGGAGCATATCATATGCCTTAATTTCTGTACAAGCAATCAGTTTGAACAGGTTATCATCAGTGTCAGAAATAGCAGTTGTTATTTCCTACTTCTTAGTTCACAAACTGGTATAATTTGATAGTTCCCAAAGTTTTGTGATAAATGGACAAAGTGAAATGATGAAAATGTAGGTGTTTAGTCTTCACTTGGCATTGATTTAATTCCAGAAGCCACATGTCAAACTTCAAGATTTGACTTTACTTGAGGCCATTTTAGACTTCACTTTAAATCATGTATGGCATTTCAATGGGTCATAAAGAGTAATAGTTTTCCTTGTCAAAGCATCTTTCAAACAAATCTGAAAAAGATAGTGGGCTTTGAAATGGAAAAATTCAGAACTGATTTACAGATCCTTGAAAAAACACTTATCACAGGCAAAATGAAATCTGCAGTACAGAAAAATATATATTCTCCAGAATCTATTTGCCACTGATAATCTTTGCTTTATCATTTCAGGAGATTTCCTCGCAAAAGTGCAAATCGTGGCTCAATAAATAATTAGTTTCTGTTTCACGGCTTGGCTAAGTATGGTTCTTATGTGTGCTCTGACCAAATGTGTCAAGAATGATTATGAGAAGTTTTGCATGTAGTTCCTCTAACATGGTCTGTGCAAGGGACCAGTGTTTAGCAAATAGGTTTCCATAACACCTTCTAAAAAAGGAATTGAACCTGGGCATGATTCCTTACAATCCTTCTCTCATTAGATAGTTTGTGGATAATTTAGAAAATTACTTTTTTCTCTAATTGCATTTCACATGAGGTTGTCTGTTTTGATTTTATTGATTTCTGCTAATTTGGTCTTTATTCTGCTGTTTAATTATTGTCCTAATGAATGTTCTCTTTCTCTTTTCTCACTCATTTTCTGGTTTTTTTCTGATTATGTTGGGCAATAAATGAAAACTCAGATGTTAATTCAGTTACTGACTTTGTATGCAAAATAAGTAGATAAATAATCCCCTCACATCTATAAACAGAGATATATTTTGATTCCTATTTGATTGATCTGCAATTATATTTCACTTGTTGTTTGTTTAGCTGGTTTTGTCTTTTTTCCTTATTTTCAGTATTTTACAATATGCCAGCATATACAATATGCTGAAAAATTTAATATGTGCAAACAAAATTGTGAAAAAAACCCCATGTCCTTTAATGTTCTTTCCAATAAAATACATCCTACCTAAGTATTATCTAAAATGCTATGCAGAAAGCTTATTTTTTCAATGGAAAATGATGCAATTTTATATTATGTCACTTTCTCCCAAAATATAACATACAAAAGCATTTCATTTGTGATAAGTGAGGTAAACAACCTCTCTTTGCAATGCTGGCCTTACAGCTGCAGCAGATTTCAAGAATTATGGTTCTTTCCATTAGAATGTTTTTGCTTTGCATGGGTTTCCAGAGCAGGAAAAGAATTGGATCTATGAGTAGAGGCCAGGCACCCCAACTAATAATTGGCTTAAGACCATTAAATATGAACAAAGGAGGTAAATCTATTTGCTTTTTTCTGAAAGTAGAAGACTTTCAGAGCGATGTTTTAAAATGTTTTTCTGCAAACATAGAGAATAGGTTCTTTTAATTAATAAAGACAATTATTACATTATCAGTTTATCCACATGGTGAACCTCCAGAAACAATTCCTCAAGACTGGATCCTTAAAAAAAAACCAAACCAATTGCCATTCTAAAAGGATATATACTTTTCAATGTTTTTCGCCACAGTTCATCTTCACTAAGTAAAAAAATAAGGAGGAAAGTAAACAGGGCAACAAGGACTTTGACAGTCCTTTTCATGAGTCAGCCATATATATGGCAGTTCATTTTGTGTCAGAAAGACTTCTTTTCTCAGAAAGCTGATGAAATTCATTTTATGTTCAACAAACCTTACCTGTGCAAATTTGATTCAATTTTGGTGTGGAAAAAATTACAACTAGTGAAATTTTTTTAAAAAGCAGACTAATTATCTTTGATATAATATGGAACTTTTACAGCCAAACTTTCATTTGGATACACATTTTTCTTGATTATTCAGTTTCATTCTTCATTATCTTTCTGATGGATGAAAGTATTGCTAAAAAGAAGTGATCTGGAAAACAATGCAGAAATCCAAAAAATACATAACTCAGATGAGGAAATGAAGTTAGCTGGTTATTCCATTTGCTCTGTTTGGTTTTCTGCCTTGGACTATTGCCATCATTGTCAATACCTCGCTGGTGCTGTTGCATGTCTACTTTTACAGTACCACTTGTTAGGTAAATATGACTGAAAATAACAGTATAATTGTGTAACTTTTGATCCAGCCAGATAAATGGGCCTAAAGATCAAAACTGGTGTTATTTCAGCAGAGTTGTCACTGCTCAGTCAGTTCTCACTCTGCCGAGGCTCATGCCCCAGGGTGTAAATACCTCTGGGTCAAAATGCATAGGATCACCTGAGCTTTCAAGTGCTGTGCAGAAAAAAGACACCCTGCATGCCCGAATGAGGTGGTGCTCTCGGAGGCTTGTTTAACATTTCACCAAAACCTGTTGAACTGTTGTAAATTTGTCACCGAAAATGACACACTTAGTACTGCAACATTGCTGAAAGCATTGCGCAGGCCGTACAGACCAATCTCATATTATGCGTACCTTCAACTGAGGGAAGTGGACTGTAATGCACTTGCTATACATTTGTGTCAGACTGCAAATGCTGTGCTGTTGATCAAGCCCATCCTGCGGTAGGGATCTACCTCACAATATACCCATCGTTTCCGACTGTGACCACTGCTGGTTTGCTGCCTTGTTTGTGAGGAAAGACACTGAGACTATGTATCTGCAGTCCATTTACAGGAGCCTGGGATGTGCTCATATAGCCAGGCAGTAAATGTGAATTAGGACTTTCAACGTCCTGTAACTCTACTGATTAAAGTACAATTGTTTCTGGTTTATGCAGTTGAGATGCCGTCAGCATCAAGTTTTAGACCTTTATGAATCTAGCCTCCTCAAGATAATTTTTCAGTTGCTAAATGTGGTCAGGCTTTCTTAAAAAAAGCATATTATCCATGAAAAAGAAAAAATCCAAACCTCTAATATTTAAAAGTCATCTGTTTACTGATCATTCTTACTTGACTAACAGTTACATCAAGTCCAAAGTTAGTCATCCAGGTTGCTAGTTCTTTCATTCTTAGTAATACAAGAAGGAAATATTTTGTATTCAAGAGTTCAGAAATGAAATGTAGATAGTAGTTGCAGACGAGCTTTCTCCTAACCCTGGTCCCTAGCTGTCACTGCAGGCTTAAGTGTCAAGGTAGAAAGCACAATTTCATTTTTGTGATGAAGCCTGTAATATCAGGAAAAAAAATCAAATCAGGTTGCTTGCTGTGTAATCCTAAAGGAAAAGCTCTCTTAAGTTATAAGACAGTTTCAGTTAAAGCAGAGTTTCTTATCAGTGGCTCAGCTATGGGCAAAATGCCCAGTCTTGCATTAAAGACATTTCAGAAACAGAATCAAAGTAGCTCAGCTGGTTTCCCTCAAGCTATGTGGATGAATACTGTGAGATAGATTCTGATCTCCATTGCACCAGTGTAGCTGTCAGTTGTTCAGGAGAGCTATCTTGACTTGATTGCAATCAGATGCTGGTGTCCCGGGATAAATCCCCAGCTGCTCTATTTTGGGAGATCCCTTGTACAAGTGGGCCTCACGAGTGTATGCTGATGACTTTCTCTTGGTCCTAATTTTGATCCTAGACATCTTTCTAAAAATCTTATATCCTATCTGTTTACACTTTCTGTATGAAACCACCTGTTTACTTAATATGCTTCAGGCTAACAGCACTGGATTTTACTTATTAATCAGCATGGTCTACTTCTCATAAAAGCCTTGCACCTGCCCAAGGGTTGAGTAGCTGTTGTTGTGCTGTGATGCTTTTATCAGAGGAAGAAATGTTTTCTACTATTCTACTATTTACCATTCCTTTTTTCAAGATGTAGTTGTACCTCTGGGTCTGGAATTTACACAGCTTTTTTGGTTCTTGAATCCAAGAAATATGAACATTACGTTGTTTGCATAATATCCTGTCTTTTCATGTGAAGAGTTGTTTCGGAGGTGTGATGTTTTGTTCCTAAATCTTGGCATGTTTAATTTTCATGATAAATTTATAGCTGTAGAGGTGGTGATGTTATGACCTGCAAGTAGCTGTTAATGTGAAATCCTGCCTTTTTTAAAGTCTCCATCAGTTTAGATCATTAAACCCTGGAGTTTTCAATTTGGAAACCAAATGTAAAGGCTCCTAGATTAGAGAGTCTGAAACAAACTGTTGTCATTGTGCTTGAATATATCACTGGAGTACTAATGGTCATTGAAATTGTTTGAGCAGTTAAAATTCATAGAGGGTACCGCCAGTAAATATGGATTAGTGAAGGAACCATTGGGTACATAGATCATTGGCCTGTGGCTTCTACTAATGTCTTTTTTAGAGACTTTTATAGCTGTCATGTTTCAAAGGAATGTTTTATGGCACTTTTTTGTAAGACCTCATATGTATGATTTAAGCAGTGCTAACTGTGATGTTCTTGGTTTCCTTTCAGTCACAACCAAGACAGTTTCTTCTCAGTTGCTATATCCCAGATGGCTTTTACATTCTTGATTATGCACCTTAATGTCTTCTGCCATGGTGTCCAAATGTCATCAATCACATCAAGCAATAAGTTTACATTCATGCTAATGAATTAATTTCTAATAACCTGCAGTCTGGCTACAGATGATTCAAACCATGAGGTGAAGTTTTTACAGTTATGACTATTGGCTGTTTCCTTCTGGCACCTGCCTCTTGCATGAGCCACCATCTGGGGGATATTGGCTCTTTTAACACTTTGACCCATATTTGGCACTGAGATGTAGCTACTCACTGTTCATAGCTGACTGCATGAGGGTATGTTCAGAGTCTCATGTCTTGCAGGGACCAGACTTGCTCAGCCTTTCCACAAAGGTTGACCTGATTCTGTATTTATCAATCAGACACGTTTAAGTACAGAAAGTAGCAAACGTGATGCTTCATATTCATGATCTGGCAACATTTGGTGGAGTCCAACCGTTCAATAATCAGAGTCCAAAGCTATTAGTCTGCAATATACTTTGGATTTCATCTTCATCTTCTAATTGATTATCCTGTGTCTGTCATTCATTTTCAGTTAATTACTTTATCCATATGTTAAGCATGTTCTCAAATTCTTGTCATTAGCAGCACCATGTGTTCAATTCCTGCTCTACAACTTTAGGCTGTGTTTGGACATTTCTGGATCTATGTATCTTTATTGTACAATACCACAGCTGTCATCTATAGACGTTTGTTAGTCCTTTCATGGACTACAGTGAGCTCATTAGTCTTGTACCTAGCTGCTAACCAGTCACACTAGCAAGTTACCCATCACTTCAGCTGTGCAGCTACAGCTTTTTGATTATTTTTCCATTCTTTTTCTTTTTTTTTTTTTAAAGGCTTGGATGACCTTAAACCAACCCTAGTAAATGATTTCTTTGTTCTGCTCTTGCAGAAGTTATCCTGTCAGCTTCTAAAACCCTGTGAGAGGGTAAGATATAAGAAAAAGAGGACTAGGTTTTACAGAGCAAGATCTGTCCAGATGCAGATATGTTTTATTAATTAGCCTACTTGCCCTTACAGATAGCCAAGTTGGTGTCTTCCTCCAGTTTAATAAGTAAAAAATAAAAACAAAAAAAAAGAGCTAGGATATAACAAATATTATAAAAAAGAAAGAAAGAGAGTGCTCATAAAATCAAACAGTAATTCCCAAGAGGGA
>NW_010548353.1:86718-121249 GCF_000687285.1 Phaethon lepturus
TCCAAATCTTCCCAGGAGTGCTTTGGGAATACATCTTTCAATGATTAAAGGTTTAAAATTAGTAACAGAATGCAGTGCATGTGCCACTTCATGACTGCAAATAGCTTTACATACTACAGTGTCTCAAACTGCGCTTCTCCTTCATGCATCTGCCTTGTTTTTGTGATTTTCTGTTTATTCTACAGTGCTTGATGAGCTGTCCCTTAGACCAATGGCAGGTGGGCACTTGCTTGAACAAGGTTCAGGATCATTAATCACCATGCAGCAGATGGAGAAAGCACTAAACATTCCCACACATCTTTGGTAACATTAGTTGGATACTACTTTATGCACTTCAGAGGTTGCTAAAATGCATGCAGTAGACTACAGTGCAGTGGGAAGAGAAATGCAAGAGCAACTGTGTATGAGGACACTCCGATGTGCTGAAGGAGTATGTTCAGTGTTAGCTGGCAAAGCCCTTAATTCAGAACCTTAACTCAGAATGAGAAAGGTCACCAGGTGCCATTCTGTCATAAGCGTGTGACAGTTGTGTTGCAACTGCCCGTAAGCTGTAAGAGCAAATTCTGACCTAATTATCTAATTTATTTCTCCTATAAAGTCCCATTAGATTAGACCTTTGAAGAATAAATTTTGTCCTTAGGAATTTGGTGTTGAAAAATGTCTCATTACATTTTTATTTGAAGATACTATGCAATAATGAGGCAATAGTTATACTTCATCAGCTTTAACAGCATGTATTTCATGCTGTGAACTCCTAGAACAGCAGGAATAGCACTGGAGTTTTGGGACTCTCTTGTATGCTTTTTTGATGTGTAGGGAGTCATGAAACTTTAGATAGGCTGATATGAATTGGACACAATGAAAAATTCATCCGTATGAAGGTTTCATGAACATTGAGTAAAAACTTGCTGATATGGGCCAGTTTGTTTACTGAATAGGAGGTTCTGATGTACAAACACTAAAATACTCATCTGAAAGTATTTCTTGATCTGCTCCTAAGGAATATTAAAAAGAAGAAGAAACCCATGCAACAGAGCAATCTGCTTTGTTCTAAGTGTTCTTTTCTAGTTCTGGAACCTAATCAATCAATGCAATGATTGTCTCAACCTAAACAAAGTTATTGAATCCCCATGTACGGTTTATGCAAATATGGTGTTTCTTAAAGTATGCTAACAGTATATTCATTTGGAGAACATCAGTTTTATGCCAGGAACTAAACTGAAGGGAATTTAATGATAAAATATCTGACAGAAGGCTTTTCACAGCTGAATTTGACATGATTATGTGGTTCTGTGGTTGCACAATCATGTTTCTAGTATATGAGAAACGTATATATTTCCCATATATATAAAAGTCTTAACTGGGGAATTGATTGCAGCTTAAATTACATTTCCTACTGCATTTCAGAAGGCCACAGGTTTAAGTGCATTATTCTGCCATGGTCTTGATTTAAGCTAGTGCAATATCTTTTTCAATTTTCATTATGCTCTTTGCCATGAAAAAAAGATTTGTCAAGAGAACAGATTCATGTCATGTCAGTTTGTGTCCCTACTACAAATTGTGATAGGAATGAATGACCAGATTTTAACTACCCAATATGTTATCTGCAGTGTGCCAACTTTGTATGCCATTTTAGCTTCTATCATGGCTTTTTATTGGATGGATATTTTACTGTCACCTACCTATTAATTACAGCTTGAATTAGGATTAATGAAGTGGTTATCAAATCAGAAGGAAGCACATTGAAAAGGTTTGCCATAGAACACAAAATTTTAATTCAGGGAATAGGAATGTATTATCTTTTTACATAAGGAGTGGCAACAGGAAATGGCATGATGAGTCCATTTCTCAAAGTTAAGCTTGTTTAAAAATGGTGCTGAATGACAATTCATAGAAGGGATGAGTAGATGATGACAGACTCCCCCCTAAAACTCTTAGATACTTCTATCTAATTACCTATGAATGACTGGGATAAGCAAGTTGCTTTACTATTAATATTCAGAATTAATGTGGTATAATCAAGGGGGTAGCCAGAGTGAGAAAGAGTTGCTGAGCAAAATGCAGAGGTGACTAGTATGATTAGATAAATTAGACATCTGAATGGCCAAATGTATAGACAAGGATGGACATTAGACCCTGAGGTCTGGAGCATAAGAAGGAGGGTGACTGTAGTCTATTTATTGGCAGGGGACAAAAATGGGATTTCAGATCTGTTTTTCTGGAGTATGTGTACATTTTGTGTTAGTATTTCATGTCTGCCTAGATAAGTATTTAACCCTAGGCTGACGCCTTCTGTCCATTTAACAAATGCCTGAAGTGTTGATGGTTGCAAAATGGTTCAGCTTTAACTGAAGTGATGAAACACATTGCCCTTCAGGCTATGTCATGACATAGTAGTTATGATACTCTTCTGGTTTTTGTGTAATGTAGCTTCATGAGCCTGGATATGAAGATACCCTTCAACAAAAGAGTCTATCGTGTCATATGGAAGATTTAGATTTAAACTCACATGGACAGATTGCTTTAACTTACATTGAACTACTTAGGGGACCCTAAACTCTGATGAGGAAATTAATTTTTAGGGCAGTGGTCTAATATCTTGGGCAATCAGAGAAGATGATATTTAAGGGTTCCATGGTGGCTTTAAAGTTTTAGTCAGGTAAAAAAGGAACCAAAAAGCTTCTTCACTAGGCCAGCTGCTGGGTAGGAGGTGAATTAGGTGTTCTCAATCTTACTGAATCATGCTAGCCACTTGTCTTGTTTTTTTGAATTGTTTTCTGTATAACTATGTCATTGAGCTGAATACCTTTAGGGAAGATTGAAGCAGCAAGTTATTCTGAGAAAATAATTTTTATTCTAATATAGCAGAAATCAAAGGAAGTACCAGTATGCATCTATTTTAAGGTGTTCAATAACATAAATACATTGGTAAGGGCAGTTTGATTTTGTTTTTCCTCATTCCTAATAGTTATGCTGACAAAACTTTTACATATAGAACAAATTTAAATTATCAAAGAGCTAATCCTCATGTAATTTATTTGCTGAAGTGAAAAGGAGTGAAAACCTCCTTTTTGGCTTCATGGTATGTAAGTGTATATGAGTGAATATAGTGTGTGTATAAATAAAAGTATATATACTCTTGCCTTCTTGTTGTCAATGGGACTGTTGTACGCAATTTTTCAGGAGCCCACTTGCAGAATTGAAGTAGGAACAAACAGCTATGTTGGAGTTTCAATGGCCTGGTTATTTAAAAGATGTAGGTATATAAACATTTGTCTAAACTGCTTCTCCTACCTACTTAACTATTCTCCAAAGGATTAGACTCCTGCAAAGTTTTTTTCTGCCTCTTTCCCATAATAGTTGAAACTGATAGGATGTGCTGCCACCCTCCCTGATTCCGTACTACTTGAGATCTGTAGATGGGGTTTTGGCAACAGAGATTTGACAGAAGAGCTCTTCAGTCTCATGTAGAATCATGGAGCATGCTATAGGATATAATTACTGCCACCTTACACATTGCTCTTGACATTGATCCTTCCTGTCTGGCAGTTCTTACTCCCAAAGCCTCACCCAAAAAACCATCTGTGATAAGGTACAAGTAAATGGGTAACTAGGAGCTCATTTGCAGCTCTAGCCACAAAACCATCTGCTTCTCTGGAAGCAGTCAACATCATCTAGGATTCTTTAGGTGTGTATGTCCAACTACTGCAAAGTCAGATAGAGAAAAGGTTAGTGAAATAGAGTTATGGTCAGATTTTATTTCTTAGATTTTTTATGAAAGCCTGATGTTTGGGTTCAAATGAAAGAAATGCCCACATTAATACCTAATGAGTAGTGATTGCAGGAGTTAGGGTCATTATTATAATCCAAATGGAAATATTGCATATAGCCATTAGTAATTAACACATGTGAGACAAAACAAAAAATGTGCAATTATTTGGCCTGCAAATGTATTTTTGGATTATCCTTATTATCCAATATTGTTGAGACATTCTCAAACCCTGTAAGTAAGCCAGAGAATCCTGATATGTTATTCATAGGCAGATTTGTCATGGAAAAATTAATTGTGGCATAATTATCTGAAAAATGTAAATGTAGATAATTAGAAAATGATATTACTTCCACCATTTTTAAAATGCACTGTAGATGTAATACAAAATATCGCTGCAAAAGTGAATAGCCAGTATTTAATAATTAGGTAAAATATAAAATATAGGAGTCCACTAAATTTACATTCCATTGGCTCAGTGGGTGAATAAACTCAGTGCCAGGCTACTGAAGATATACACAACTTGTCACATGCTCTGCCCAACTATGACACTCTTTAAAAAGAAACTGCTTCCGTGTAGATTTTAAGGGCTGACTTGTAATATTTGAACTTAGTGAGTTGCCTTAACCTGTAAGAAATAGAAAAAACCTAAAATGTGATAACCACTAAGCTGAATTTCTCCTTTCCATGGAAGATACCTACCTGGTATAATCACTTCCCTACCAGCTTGGGCAGAGCAAGAAATCTCACACTGCTTTGGGGAATGGCCTTCCAAGATCACTCGCATTACTGGTGTAAGTCCTGTGTACTGTGAATATTTTCTCAGTTAATATTTTCACAGCTGCTGTTTCAGTTTTCCATTCTGAAATGGAATTTCATTCTTTTCCCCTAGACATTGCCATCCCTGTTTTAGGAAATCGGTCTTACTTTTCCCAACTGAATCAGTGGAAAGGCCCTACTGGAGGTAAAACCATGTAGATATTAATAGTGTTTTAGATTTTTAGGTATTTCTTTTTAATGAAAGGTCTGTTAGGGCTGCTAATAGCTACATCCATCTGTGGCAATCCTGTATAATCTGTAAATGGAACAGTCTGAAATATCTATTTTTGAGAATTAAACTGAAACCAGCAGAGGTAGCAACAGCAGCACATCTTAGAAAGAAAGCAGTGGGGATTTCAAACCCATTCAAATTCAATGTTAGTCTCCATGGTAATACGTATTTTCAAGATGTAAGTGAAACAATCCTTTCAATTGTTTTCAATTTGTGGTTTAGTGGGCATGGTGGTGTTGGGTTGATGGTTGGACTTTATGATCTTAGATATCCTTGTCAACCTTAATGATTCTATGATTCTATGAATTTATACATAGAGAGGAAAAAAGCACACACCTGTTTTAAGTGCTCTTCTACATCAACACAGAATCTTTTAAAAATGAACATCAGAATGAAGTATACCCCGATAATCTTCCTATTGATGGCTAAATGCATGTGTAGTAGATCAGAACCTTACACTATGAGCTAAAGAAATCCCTTCCAAAGAAATGGAATTACAACAGGGGTGAATTTTGCTCCGTGCATGCTGTTCAGTTCTATTCTATATGGAAGTGAGATTTCTAGCATAAAGATAAATGCAGTCTTAAAACTTCTCATAACATGAGATATGAGCCAGAAAGCAGGTACAGATGATTAGATGATGGATCCAAAATTAATTAAGCTGGCAGCACCTTCACTGCACCTGGACTGGAACAGGTTCACCTGCAGTCTTGTCAGCCGGCCTCACACTGGACACGGGTACTGTGCCTTCTCTTCCTTCGCTCCCTCAAGCTTCAGGCTTCTAGTGGACATGATGTAGACACTTAATGGACTTATCTCACTTGTCCTAACAAATCTCTAAAGCTGTATGTTACATGCTGTTGCAGGATTTACCCTCTTCCCCCCCGGTTAATTCGTAGTTCATCATCATGAACTGCTTGTTTTGATCCTTGCTATTAAAAAAGAAAGCCTTGTTGATGTAAACATAGCTGTAGATCAAGATCTACTCACTATAGAAAAATATTTGCTGTGGGAAACTAGCGTTGTCTTTGATTTTAGAGTAGTAGGTAGATCAAGAGCAACTTTTTATCTAAGATAATCCTAGTGTGCTTGAAGTAGGAGGCTGCCTTCTGGCTCATTTGGCGACAACCAGCTTTCAGATACTGGATGGGATCTTTGTCAACTGCTGTATTGAAGCCTTCAGTGTGCCAAAGTTGAGGATGATGTATCTCAACATATTGTAGACCTTATTCATTAGTTGCAGACCTGGGGAAGGCAGAGAAGATAAATACCTCAGAATTTTTACAAAGCTGCTTTCCAATTCTTGGGATGTTCTGACTTATTCCTTAATATGTGTATTTAACTGGCCTCATCTTGTTTTCAATATGTGCTTTTATGTTTATATTTTTGCTCACTGTATATCCTTTCAATTTGCATTAATTTTAATGGAAGTTAAATATGCACAATGAAAAGAAAATTACACCACAATCTGGGAGCACCTAAAGACAAGCAAGCTGTTAGCAGCCTTTTCAGCAGCAAGCATGTCTTCACATTAATAAATTGGCTACAAGAAGAGATCCCATTTCAAGTGAGTCACACTGTCAAACAATTAAATCACAGCATAACGTGTTAAAGCCTCTTCACAGTGATGGGAAAACTGCTACCAGTTCATCTACTAGCTTTGGTAGTACAAAAGGAGCAAGTAAAGGAATATTTCATTCCATCTCATTTCCCATTAGTGATCAAGTCCAGCGTGTTCAAACAGAAGATCTGATATATCTTTACAGTAAAATTGAATGGTGGGACTTTTTTTAGTGTTGACAAAAGAGAAAATATTATGACTGTTTTAAGATTAAAGAGAAAATATCTCTAAAAATATACTCAATTTGAAGGAAATGACACTGACTCACAGTCATACTTTGAAAGAATAATGGCCATATAATGTGATTTTCAATGTGCAAAGTTCAAAGAAAGATGAAGGTGGAACAGCCTAAAAAACTTGATGGAAATGGAATTTAAACCATTTTTGCTTTTGGAACAATTCACGGGTAGAAATTCTTTATTAGTCCTAATAAGTTTTTATTAAATGTCTGTCCTCTAGGATGTCTATAAAATTTGTAGACATTTTGTACATATTTTATAGAAATATTTTGAAAATCATGTTGCACACAGCATGCACACAGATGTGTCTGTGAATTTTCCCTTCTGTAGCTCCTTGAGGAGGGACAACTGTATCTGAATCCATCAGGAAGGCAGAGTATGGGTCTCCGATTTTGTTGCATCATCCATAAAGCCCTGGTGCAATTGAGAGTACCTTTGAAATACCTGGCAGTATGGAGCCTAAAGAACTGATGCTGCAACATATCACACTTTTTTCCCCCACTCTTGATGTGTTTTTAATTCCACCAACTCGCTCTTCTGTAGAGAGAGAGAGAGACTTTTGAAATAGAAACTGGGCAGAAAATTTTGCTGAAAGTAAATTACCAGGAGATGCCAATTCCCTGTGCTAACACTGGGCAGTATTCCCTCTTCAAACAAGTTTGCACATACTGCATTATGCATAAAGCGTATTGTGAAACAAAACTGAGCCTGGGTTAAGCTGTTGGCTCAAAATAGCATAAATACATAAAAATGTCAAAGTCCTGGAAAATTTGATTTATGTTTTACACCTTGGGCAAATACCAGCTAGACATATAGTTTTCAAATTTTTGTCTTTCTCTGCAGGTAATATTATTTTAGTTGCTAAGGAACTACTAACTGAGAATATATGGCACTGATGAAGATTTAGCCATTTCTTATTAGCTCATAAAAGCAATCATGTAATTTTGATCATTGTGCTGCAATGGGAATCTTGAAAAGTAGTTAATTTTATTTAAGCAATTACATTGCCAGTTCCATGAAATCTATATATACATCTGCAAGCACAAGGTAAAAATTGGAAATAAGGTTCACAACTTTTTATATTTACAGAAGTCTTGAAACTGGTGAAAGTTTCTAGAGAAGTGAATTGATACTGTAAAAAAAAAAGTTGATTTTTAATGCTCTACTCAGTAAAATTCTTACTTCAATAAATAGGCCAAGTGCATTTGCTGTGTTTCTCTTTGTGAAAACAGCTACGTCTTAAGGCAGGGCTTCCCCTTGACCCGGGGGCTCTGTGCTGGGCACTGTGGGGCCATGGCCAGTGGCCCTGCTCTGCTCACCCCTGCTGGGGCTTATAGCCCTGCACCCCGGGTCACCTGCCACCCCTGTGCTGCTTTGGCGAGAGAAACAGAAAGATCAATGTGAGGGGTGTGGTGGAAATATATGAATGTATATAAATGTACTGGGCAGATCAATGTAAAATTACTTTTTCTATAATATGCCAACTAGGGCACAAATATGATTAGATGGAAAAGAAATATTTTTCTTACACTGTATATATAAATCCTGAGACTCATTGTCCTAGGGTCATGGCTTGAAATATAATCCAGAAAACGTCCTTAAACAAAAAGGTGGGGGTATAGTTTTTGACTCTGCATGTTTCTGAGTAGTTTTCTGGAGGCAGAGGGAGTGATATTAAGAGAAGTATGATTTCTGCTTGTCTTACCTTTTTTCTAAGCAGTTGCTGTTGGCCACTTGCAGTCACACCACTGCTGTGATCTGCTTGGTATGTTCTTTCTTATGTTCTTACTGCGAGATGATGCTAAAAAGCTAAAGGTTTAAATGATTTTCCATAATTTTCTACCAAAAAGATCAACTATAGTCAAATGGCTTGTGACATCAGGAAGAAGTAAGGACAGGGAAAATGCCATCCCCTTGAATGGAGAAGGGAAGTAGTAGAAGCACTTGGAGAATTTGTGTAACAAATCTGTTAAGACAGACCCCAAGTGACAAATAAACAAGCTGACAGATAAATAGAAGATAAGTGGTTTGAATTTCATCAAGAAGGATTCAGGTTAGATATTGGAACAAAACTCTCAACATTCAGAAGAATAAACTGATGGATTAGACAATGTTGACAATAAGGGATCTCCATGTCTGGAGGACTTTTAGGAAAGATTAGATAAATATCTATAAATCAGCACTGCCACGGGTACAGTCGTTTGTGCATCAGGGCAAGAAGCTATGTTGATCAATCAGCCCATAATCTGCAAAATATAAAAAGCTGGTAAGTGAAATGATTGTAACATAAAAGCAAACCCCATGTAAACCCATCCTCTTACACAAAAGTAAACTTTGAATAAAAAATAAAAATATGAATAGCAGTCAAAAGTTTTACTTAATTTTTCCCCTGTAAATTAAAAAATACATTATACAAGATGATCCATAGATTTATTTTTTTCTCCAAAACATTTGAGAAAAGAGTGTAATTAGGTGAGCTAAATAATCTCTGAAGTCCTCTACACGTGTGTGGTTGTGTAACCTATGTGCCCAGTGTCTGAGTTAATGGAGACATATGGTCAAACCAAGCAGGGGATGCAGACTACCCCTGACCCTTCTGTAAATGGCTTTGTTTTCCTTTTACTATAAAATGAGACAGAAGTAATGATATTCTGAGCTTTGGCACCCACGTACATCTAAGGTTTGCACACAGATGACCCGTGAGGAATGCTATGAGTTGGTCTACAGCTTTTTTGGTAGATAGCTAGAGGCGTCTGTGGTGTGGATACACTAGATATCTTGAACGGGATAATTATTTTCCAAAGGGAAGAAAATCTATGGGCATTGATATTTATGTTGTATTATAAGCATTTTATTATTAATTTAAAGCACACATGAATTGCATAGACATCTGATGAAATGTGAGGAATAACTTAGTAAAGGTAATTAAGTAAGTACACCCACTGAAAAGCTAAATTCCCAGAAGAACAGCAGTGTACAGAGAGTTTGCCTGCCAAGTAGAAAGAAAAAGCTAACTGCCAAAATTGAGAACGCACAGGTAGATCTTCCTGCAAAAAAATAAAAATATGAATTTTCAATAAAATATTAGAGGCAAAAGAGTTTCTTTTACCAACCAATTCCAGACTTGTGTATGTGAGAGACAAAAGAAAAATTCCTATAGGGAATGTGAAGAAAAACTCCTAGAAAGTAAGGAAGGAAATTAGTCTTTTCCTTGTTATTGAAGCTATACTTTATTTTAACCAATCTGTATGCCCTGTTACCAGGTTCAGTTCATAAACTGATAGTGACAACAGACATGGCCTTTATAAAGAGCAGCTGTGAGTATGTGATTCTGCTAACTCAAAGTTTATACCACTTTTTAGCTCAGTGCTGGAGTTACTGATATGCTGTTCCCACCTTAATCAGTTTAATTCACTGTCCCTTGTAAAGAAGAAAAAAATAGGTTTTGCAGAGATACAGGTAAAAAAGCATGTAAAATTTCTGGAAGGAGAGTTTTGCAAAGGCTTTCAAAAAATGTTATGTGGCCCCCAAAACTCCTGTCCCACCTTTCCTCTAAATGAGTAATAAATGGTTCCCAAGCTCCACACTCTCCTGCACCTGTCTGGGCTCCCTCGGGCCAGCGAGGCGGTGCAGAGGCATGTAGCATGGGCTGTACTAATTGGTTACATCATTTTGCTTGGAAAATTTTCCTGTAAGCCAGATCCAGCTTTTTTTTTTACACCAGGTTACTCAACAAAGCAGATCATGGGAAAACTGACAGTTCACTAGTTATGTTTTTATTATGGATTCAGATCCCTTAAGCTACATTTGGGACTATTAAGTTAAATTTTCATATCCAGCTCAAAGACTAAATCAGCAGGCATTCTGGAATATAAAGTGAGTAATATACTCCATAACAAAAACAAATGCTTTCACAATGATTTACATGTTTACAGCAATAACAGTGGCTAATGTGCAGTAAACTCAAATTTCAATAAAAATGAGTTAATTAAGTCCTATTTTAATGCTAAGAAAGCATCATGCATGGCTGATATAAATATTAATTGCCTGCAAGATGACATATAAAAGCATAATACTCTGTTATGATAATGAAGCAAAACAGATAAAATAACAGACTACTGTTCACCACTGCGTATGGCATTGTCTATACAGTGTCAGTGTGTGGGAGAAAGCTGCAGATCTCGTAAAAAGGGTCTTATTAACTGGGGAAAAGAAACCCTTTTCTACTTCACAATTGCAAAATGCCTCACAACACTGAAAATGCCTTTGTAATCTACTCTCTGTGTGTGTGCGCGTGTGTGGAGTGAAAGAAAACAGTTTCTCAGCGTCTGTATTGAACCATGAACTTCTGGCCAGGTTTTTTTGATAACGAGATAAAATGGACCTCAGAAAAAAAAAGACACTTCTGAAGAAAATATAAGTATTAAATAATTCTTTGTTCCTTTCTATCAGACATATCTTTCTGTGACATAACCTCAAGTGAGGGACACATATGGTGCATTTGTCCTCTTCCTGCAATTTCATCAATCTTTCCTTCTATTCTGGATAAAATGGATGCTTTTGACAACACTGTGCTGCTGGAAGATGGGGACGTTACAAAGTCAGCTTCAGAGTTTCACTGCTTGTCTTTATCTGACACAGGTTGATATTGGTCATTGGAAAATCATAGTATTTCTCTGGACTTGGACTGGTGCAGTGGTCTGCTTGCATGCCTAATACCATAGGATGATGGGCTAAATGTAAACCATATGCTTTCTCTGTAAGACACTAGGAATGGCTTTTTCTTATATTGTTCTACACATTTAGGTAAATACTCTCCATCAGCTTCTCAGCTGATGTAAGTTGAAACAGTTCTGTGAATTAGCGGGGCTCTGCCAACTCATACCTGCACAGGATTATGTTCCTAAAATATTTACCAAAGTATTGCACCAGCTTTGAAATTCCAGATGTGGTAGGAATATCATACATCAAATATAGTAGAGCAACTTACTTTCAGAGCAGTTCTACTGACCTCCAGGGGGTCTGCTTGAAGAGCAAAGTATTATTCTGCGTGACTAAGATAGTAATCATTCAACTCTTAAACCACTAAGACAAAATCAAAAATGCATGACTGCAAAGAAAAAATCATATAAATTCTTGGCAGCTGGAATTCCTTGACTGATTGGCTCCCGCTGAATACCACTGGTGGATTCCCATGTGCAAATGAAAATATCAGGTAGGTGATTAAACAGACTTTGTCATGATGTACCTACACAAAACAAACCATGCTCCTGCAACTACATTCCTTAGAGGGTGATTCTGGTACTGTTGAAAGTATTAACTGTGCTTTTGATACACTTATTTCTTCTGCAAACATGTCCAAATGATTGTTGTGCGATGGATCCTCTGTATAGTATAATTGTCTGCCTGGTGAATACAAATTATAGAATCCTAAACTGATCATAAAACCAGACTTATTGCTAAGGTTTAATTTTATATTTGTAGTGAAAAATGTATTTCTATCTATCAATCAATCTTATAAAACAATCACGCTATTTATAAAATCTGATAGAAGGAAAAATTCTACTAGAGTCTTTTAAAATAGAAATTTGATTCTAATAATCAACTACCTTCAGATAGATATTTCCAAATGAGGTAATCTAATACATGCACATTATCAGCCTTATTTTTTTTTTAAATACTCTCTAGCTCCTTGTTGTTAAGATCATTCTACTTATGAGTTCTGTTGCTGGGCTTGGGGTCTGGATGGAAGTTGCTTAGGCTTTTTGATAGCCTAAGGATGAGTGAAATACAGCTTTGCTGCTTTTGAATTCTTTGCCAGAAAACATTCTTTTTTTTCTGAATACTTCATTGGTGGCTTTTGCAGATTTACAAAGGTGTATGTGTGACTTTCATCAGCAGAGCACAACACAACCAAAGTCTGTAACATTGAGGCGACTGGAGTGATTAAATATATTGACTAAGTACAGGGTAAGATAAGCACATCTGGATGGCTCACACATTAGACATCTGAATGACAAATAAATACATGGTGACAGCAGTAGGAATAGAAAGTGGAGTGTGGGTGAGAAGAATCTGGAGGTAAAGAATCACGTTTAAACTCACCAGTCTGTCAGAGCATGTGTCTTTTGAAATTTTTCTTTTCTTCTTAAATTCTAAATACAGACACCTATGTGGCAAAGATAAAGAAATAGAAAGATGCATTCATCTAATACTGAAATTTGTTAAGATAAGGAAAGAAGTATTATCTCTAAAGCCCCACCTCTTTCAGTCCTTGATTTGTTGTAAGCTTTTACTTAACACCTTTTCCAACCAAGCCTGGTTTCTGGAGGCAGATGGAAAGCAGCAGCACACACATGCTAGCAAGTTTAGTGAGTTTGCCAAAAAGTTTGTTGAAAATAACTAAACTTTGAAGTTGAAGGCACTAGCACTAGTGTGATTTTGCAGCTCAGACTTACAGCTAGCCTTCACTCTTTGTACATTTGAAGGCTACTAATGAGGCAGAGAAGGTTTCTGTGAAAAGTAAACATGGTGCAGATATACTGTCTATTTGACCTGTGGTCAAAGACTTTTTTGAAAATCAGTGTGTGGTTTTATTTCTTCCTTCCAATTTCTTTGTTTTCTGATAGCAGCAAAAAAAAGGTTTCAGATGTGCAAATATTTAGTTTTGTGTATTCTTAAATTAATCAAAAAGAGCTTGTCTAATATACATCAAAGATGCTTAAAAATGTAATAATAATAATAAAAACATTTATCCTGTGTCTGTTTCAAATCTTAAATGTGAACATACTCCTCTGACTAAATAATAAGCAAGACATTATCTTGGGCTTCTTGGGACAGAGGGATCCTGGGGAATGACAACCTCAGTTACTTCAGTTACAGAATATTAAAAATTCAGAAGGAGGTACAGGAGCAAGTTGAATGGGAATCGGTGTGCCAGTGATGGGTTGCAGTCTGTTGTACTCCCAGAAATCACTTTTTAAATGCTGATAAGATGCAGTATGCTGCTATTGCTCATTGCATTGACAGAGTTACACACCAATTACCTGTCAAAGGCATTTTCAAAGCAAGTGTGCAGCTTCTTGATTTTTGGCTTTGCTACTCCTACAAGCCAGAAAAAGGGAAGTAAATAAGGGGAGGATGTCTGAACCAAAGTGCATTTTTTTCCAAATGAAAAAAAAAAATTATTTTTTAAATTGAACAGAAAGGTTAACTTTGCTTTCTTGAGGTATTTAATCTCCAGCATTTGTACAGAGAGCCAAATGGTTAGAGCATTGTTTGACCATTGCCCCCCACACCCGAGGAGACACTGGGAACATGTGTTGTGTACCCTGGTGCAGTGCGTCCACACCTGCTGCTGGGGTGACAGCAGAATCCTGCCTCTTCTCTTGATTAGTTTGGGAATCTGACCATGGAGAAAAAAATCTGAGCCAAGACTTCCAATGCAATTAACAGAAAATAATTTTTTTATTATTAAAGTCAGCTGAAGTCACATTTTTGGGTACATTGGCATTCACCAAAAATGTTGTGTCTGTCTCTAACTCCAGTGCAGCTGTCACAACTAGCAGAAACATTTCCCTGTAGAGGCAAAGGATCATTGCCTTGCACGTTGCTGTGATGCCCACTTATAATGACAGCAGAAATCGGCCAAGGACAGAGTGTTTAGGCACCACCAGCATGTTCCCATGACACTTCAATGGGACAGAGGAGGAGAACAGTGTTCCACAATGTCATGGGCAGACAGTTATCTCCACCAACTTGTGCTGGGGAATGGGCAGAGGACTGGGTTTATTCCAGCCTGTGCACTGGTGACTACCTTCTCATAAGAGGGGAAAAATACTCAATGGTGGCCCCATCTGCTCAGCTTCTGTCCAGGCTGGTTAAACAGAGGTTGAGCAATCTTGATTGTCTCTTTCCCACCAACTCTGCACCTGCAAAAGGGATAATCATAATCTTAAGGAGTGTTACTGGACCAGGAGGAAAACAAAATAGTCTATTGACTTTAGGATCCTAAAGTTGAATTTTATGTAATATTTTCCTATGTATGTAATTAATATGCTTCCTGGGGAAGTGCAGCTGGGAATTTTTACATGGAAAACTCTCTTTAAGACACATAGAGTTGAGATATGCTAATCTAATTCAGAATTTAAGACTGAAATATAGATAAATTGATAATTATAGCTGTATAAATAACACAGCTCTAATTGGGCGTGAATGTCCTAACTGGCATGTGAGATGCAGAGTACTGCCAATTTTTAATTTCCATTAGAACCAGCTACAGCTATGATTCCTACTGTGAAAATTTGTGTGTTACTGAATATGTATTTTTAATGAACCCGGTAGTAATCCAATCAACAGAAATTCATAAGTTTAATGCTGTTCACTGAGGTTTTTGAAGATCTGTGTTTGTCATCCTGCTATATTAAAGGACACAATGGAGAGTTTGGAAACATTTGTCTGTTACCACATCACAGTTAGTTTGGTGGTTTCTGCCTTTTTTGACAGATGATGTGGCAAAAGCTCTGATTCTACTACCAGATCAATCTGGCAGATTGTGCTTGGTCAAACAGCCCTGGGAGTGCTCAATGTACCCCTGACTAATGTGCTCAGCATAGCACAGAGTTACTGTTGAATGATAGCACTTTGATACTGCTGACTTGTTTTCAGACTTCTAGCAGTTTTCAAAAGGACTTTAATCAAAGTTGCAGGTAAACATAGTATCATATGTAAATTAGGTGCCTCTTTTCACATGTGTGGGAGTGCCATGTCTAGTTAGGCAGTTTTGGAAATCCCAATAACTACATCTTTAGTTGTTTATCTGATTTTGCATATATGGCCCCAAAATTCAGAAAAAAACCATCAAACATAAATATGGGGGAACTTTTTTTAATCAGAAGTCCCTTGAAATAAGTTCTCTTCTTAGCAGACTGCGTGGATTTGCAGCACATTGCCCTCTTAGGAAGGTCTGCCATGTATAGTGGCTGTCTAGCTCAGAAATGGCCAGCCATCCTGATCCTCTGAGGCATACACACAAATATTCTTGAGTCTGGGAGGCCCAAGGAATGTATGGTATCTTCTGATGAGTTGAGGAGAAAGGAGTTCTGGGAATAATAATGTCACCTCAGAGACCTCATATCCATTTTGGGACAGTAGTGGACTGGATGTGAACTAGTTTCTGCAGCACCCAGCCTCTGTAGTCAGAACTGTCTTGCTTCCTGCCATGTGTAACAACCTCGGACCACTTACCCATAGACCATTGCATGTCCTTTGCTGCTTGCATGATGTACTTTTCTCATGGGAGCTGCAACTGAACTACCTTGCTGTAGCTCCATTTATTTAAGGTTTGTTTTCCCCTCAGACTACATTATGTGCTCCAGGAACCCAAAGAACTTGTCGCACCTTTGTTGTGTATTGGTCACAGACTGGAGCAAAGTTTTGTTCGTATTCTCGGGAACAGAATTAAGACTCAAAATGGAGTCAAGCATCAGGTAACTTTATTTGCCTGACAACAGGTTCACAAATGCAAGAGAAAGAGAAAAGAAAGGAAAGAAAGAAAGAATTAGTTGCAATAGCTACCACCATGGAGCTGTGGCATCCTGACAGTCCAATTCAGTGGGAGAACATTAGTCTGTTTCTCTCCTCTCGGCAAACCCCTGTCCAGTTTCCTGCAATTCAGTCCGTAAGAGTCTCTCTCGGTCTAGTAAATCTGACAAAATAGCCTGAAGCCGCTGAGTAGTGCTACGCTCAGCAGTGAGCTGGCTTTGCAAGTTTCTTATCTGTTCTTGCAAGGACTCAATTGTCTCTTTATCTGCTGGCTTTTTCTCTTGAGCAGCAATTAGTGCTGCCCCCAACATGGCACAGACTGTTGCCTTTCCTTTCCCCAATTGCAGTTTTCGTTCCTTTGCCAAAAGAGTGATCCGGCCTGCGAGCCATGCCAATTCTTTTGAGCCCAAGCCATGCCAGGAAGAGAGGGTAGGGCTTTATAGCCCTTCAGTTTATTCAGCCTACTGTGTGTTCACATACCCAGTGTGGATCTTTACAAGAAGATCCTCTGTCCTTTCCCTTCTGTCAGGCACTTCCCAAGGAAGGGGCCGCGCTAAGGGCCCTGTTCCCTTCTGGTTGGTCCAGTTTCGCAAGGGGATCCTGTCTGTGATGCCAGTTTAGATGTCGTGGCTTGAAAGGAGCTGTTCAGGATGACCTCCCTCCCTGTGGGACCAATGACCAAGTTTATAATCCCCCTGGACTGAATTAAGGTTAAACGACATCAGCCAACCAATTTAACAATTTAATAATACAAAATGCAAGGCATGAGGTTACATAAATGACTCAACGGCAACTACTCTAACTAAACAATTCAACTAAACAACAAGTCCCGTGCAACATGTCTTTTACACTTCGACAAAGCGGGGGCGGGGGGGGAGGCAGCAAAGAAGATATCACCACCCGTGGATCCATCGGCATCCTGTTGGTCTTCCTGATGTTCCTTGGTGGTGGGGGTCACCCTTTTTGCTTCTGATGGTGTCATTTTTATACAGTCCGAGTCCCACAATCTCCGTATTCCAAGAAACTTCATGCATATGCAATAGGCTGATGCAACAGGCAATGGCACATCTGCAAGCCTTGGTGTCTCCTCTCACCGTCTCTCTGCTCTGCAGGAACCGGTCATTGTGCCTGCACCGTATCTCTGCTCTGCAGGTTCTCGTTCTTCCCTGGGGTCCGCTCCGTACCAAGAGATGTTCGAGCCGTTGTACCAAGAAAGGTGTGGGTTCCTCAGAACCGCAAAATGTTTAAGACAGAAACCACATATTGGTCCACCACAACCTTCCATTCCTCCTTCTGCTTTTGTTTTACCAGCTCTTTTCACTCATATTATCATTATTTTCCCTTCTAAATGGAAAGGCTATTTTAAAATAATTTTTTGCCTCTTTTCAAGGTTAATCAGATTTAGGTGATTCAGCCTAAAAAAAATATGAGGGCTCACATTTAATTACTAGTATTCATTTATGTCGGGAGAGAAATGCTATGATAAGACCATTTGTTATTTAGCTAGCTAGTGATGAGGTTTCTTTCCTGAGGTAGTTACAGAACTTTTTGGAAATAGTATAAACTGATTTGTCACAACAGAGCAAAGTGGGATGGTTAATGAACAACATCCTTCCTGACTGAAGGCAAAGATCCTTTCTTCCTTAAAAGACCAAAGAATCTGTAGCTGTCTCAAGCAGCAGAGGAGATGGAAGACTGTCCTAATTCCCTAAAATACCAGTCAGGTAGCAATGGAGTTCAGCTATTCCCTGTGTGACGGCATTTAAAGCCAGCATGCAGTTGCAAATTTGTTTAACTCTCAGCTTGCTCTGAAACTTTGAATTTTTCATCTTATTCCTAGCCTTTTCCCAACAGATTTTCAAATTAGTGAAGAACCTGCTGATGGCACAGGAGACTATATTGTTTCCCAGGCCCATTCAGTGCTCCTTGTAGCACAACTCATCGCTGTTGAGATAAACCTTGATCCTCTCTCATTCTTTCTATCCTCTACTGATTTTTGTACTTCATAAATGTGTCCAAATTTCTGAGTTTTAAAGACAGTGCACATTGTTCCCTTAGGTACAATCAGGCAGGAGGGGAAGCACAAAAATAAGGTATAAAGTATGAAGACACTGAAGAAAATGAGAGTGACAAGAAATTAAGTGAAGTAAATTGCATATATATATTTACACACACACACGTATTACCTATAGGTATGTATTAGAAAACAAGAGCCCAGACCACAGCAAGTGAAGAGAACAGCAGCACAAGTGACATACACATAGGAACAAAATGTCAGTGCCCCATAAAAAGGAAATGCCTCTAGTAAACTAGAAGGGAAATCATGAAGCTTCACAGTAAAGGGAATTGTACCAGATTTTCTGAAACATGGCATTTTGCCTCTGCTGCAGGAAGACATGGAGTACTTTTTGACCTTAAAGTCTGCTTCTGAAGTTACTATATAACAATGTCATCATAAAGGGCCCTCTTCATTCACTGTTAATGACTTCCTTATCAAATTTGTGCAGTTTACAAGCCAGGGGATGATTTTTGTAGTTGCTTGCACTCCCAACTGCTCTTGGGATCTAGGAATCAAGCTGCTTTTTGTGCCTTTTACATTACCACCAGTAATAAAGAACCTGCAATTCAACACAGCAGAATTCATTCCACTCTGGGAGCTCTTTGCAGTGCTAACTGAGGCAAAAATCTTGTTTTTATCAGTAAGTTGATAGGACTCTGAGGCTTAGAGGGTACTGATATGCAAGAAGGTGTTACTTAAAAACTTGCTTGTTTTGCATTTACATTACCCTTACTTTCCTTCTGTTTATAATTTGTTGGCTTATTTAAGATGATTATCTTCCTTGGAAAGGAAGTATGGATATAATCCTAACCAGTAATCCTGCAGCCTCTGGATGTAGGAGGCTTTAAAGTAGAAGTCTTTACTGTGTGTTGGCTATTTTGTACCAGCAGTTTACCTACTGCTTAAAATCTGTTACATTTTCCTGCATTAACCTGTGTCTTGGATTCAGGACATGTACTTGTGTTTCAGTTTCTGAAAAGGAATTTGAGAGGCAGTATTATTTAAAAGAAAGATTCAGTGAATATACATAAAAATGGATTTATTCAAATACATATGTAAGGGTTGCCTTTGGTAGTAAAGTCACTTACCTTCATATGGAAACTACTTCCAACATAAGACCCCTGATGTTTCCTTGACCAAGTATGTATTCTAAGGACTTTAAAGCTACACAGGAGATACATGGTTGGGAGTGCACATCACAACTTTGCTCCAGGGAGTAAGGAGAGACCCAGTCTGGCCTCTAGAGACCCTTCATGGATCTCAATATCCACCTAGGTCTTAAGAGATCTTCTTTTGACAGAATGGAGGGACAAGCATCTTCCAGTACAAGAGTGTAGCAGAATTATCACAAGAAATATTATGACTGCAGCGTTGTTGAGCAATTATCTTACATAGCGATTGAGCTATGTAAGATAATTTGTTTTTTCTTTAGGGATCTTCATAGGCTTTAGATGAAACCTCATATGAAATAGCTCAGCAAAATCAGCAGCCCATAATTCCATGGATCATCTTTATGATTCACATGCTCCGGCAATGTGCCCAGCTCCTGGAGCTGCTGTAGTCGTTCAGCAATGGTAAGCTTTGCTCTCTCCTGGCACCCCCACTATGTGATGTGTGCAACAAAATGCCATCAGAATGTTTGCAGAGAGACCTGCCTTAAAAACAGATAAACGTATTTTGCAAACCAGGCTAATGACTTCAGCAACTGAGGAGTAATTTGTTCCTAGCTTTCCTGTAAGTTGTCTGATAAACAGAAGTAGGTAAAATGCTTTTTATATTACCCATGGCATCCAAATGAATACATTAACTAATAAAATCCTCATATGCCACATGCATTTATTGGAAGAGCTTTGTCTGATTGTTTTCATAATCTTTTCATTTAATGATATAGCAATTGATATTAAGAAGTAAATATTTGTGGTGTTTGTATAGTTATTTCCTTCCCTATAAATTTCAGCTAGATAGAAATTCTTATATACTATTGCTGGAACTTAAATCTCTTTTGCATATTGTGAACTTTTTGTGAAGTCTAAATGTAATGGCAGATGTTAATGTACTTCTTGTTTTTGTTTGCTGACCTTGCTCACAATGTGTTTTTTTGCTTTGCAATACACCAGGAAGGCAAAGTCAATGTATTTTTGTACTAAGTGTTTTTTATATGTATATATCTGTATGTAGTCATTGTAAAATGTGTCCAGTAGTAATTAGTAAAATTTGCTATCTACTGCTCAATACCTACTTTGAATGTCAAAATAAGTAAACCCTTCATTTTCTTATCTGAGTGAAGCTAGCAATTGGCATGTGCATGAGGAAAAAAAAATCAGAACTTCGGATAAAGTTTCTGTTCCATCTTCCAGTATTAGAGCTTTTCTCTGTCACTGAAAGAAAATTCACTCCTTTGGAAAAAAAAATGAACTTAATTGTGAGAGAGACTATTATTTCTATTTATAGTGAGTACCTCAGAAATGTTCAGTTTTCAAAGGTATAGTAAGATTTTTTTCTAAAGCCTCTTCCTCTGGTATAATTGTGATGCCAGGGGGATTTCTTCATTCAATTTCTGTTCATGTTTTCTGGCAATAAATACTTCCTCTGTCATACATTTATGTTAACTATTCTGCTGGCTGGTAAAGTTTGTGTTTGCTTTTGCATATCGGGAGGTGATGGTCTAAAACTATGCCTTGGTGTAATGGGTTCCCTACATTAAAGTCAAACACGAGAGGCAGTTCTAGTGTATGAACCATGAATACCTTATTCTTCTGAATTCTTGAGGAGCAGAGTTGGAAAAGACAATGTGATGCATATATAACACCTGTCATTCTGAGGGATGTAAAAGTGCTTTATAAACTACATTACAGGTTTAGAGTTTGCTTCACCCTCTATTAAATGCAGTTTTCTCAGGGCAGGGATGGGGAGGGAGAAAATAAACGTTTAACAATGTGCAGCATTGGTAGACAATGTTTTAGGAACTAATTAAGGCCTCCCCCAAGCACACACAATAATATGGCTCAAATCAATATGAACAAGACTATCTTTCACCATTTTTTTCTGGCTGGTTGTGCCTTTTACTGTTCCATTTTGATTGCACAAATGCCTCAAAAGAACTGAGGATTAAGAAAACAATGCTAATTTCTGAAATCAGATATGAAGGACCTGCTCAATATTTTGGGCCTGTCTGAGCACTGTGAAGTTTTGGAGTATCCTGAGGCTTATTATCAGAGTTACGCGTTTCTCAGGAAGGCTCAAGAAAGGTGGCTGCGAAACATTCCCTGTGCTACGCACATATGCACTTGGATGATGCTGTAGAGGCTTCAGCCTGCTCATCTGTGCTGCTCATCCCCCTGCCACCAGTACACAAAAGCTGACATGCTTTTGTGCCATGGGTTTTTATACATCCGTTGGAGCTGAGCTAAGCCATTCGCCCAAACTGTGACCTTGAGTATACAAGGCTTTGTAACTCCTCTTAGACACTGCTGTTTACTTGTTCTGTTTATGATAACTGGGTAGAAGATTGCTCCATTGTACTGCTGAAGAGCAGATCGGTTTCAAATTACTCTGAAAGGCAGCCAGCAGAGCAGCTAACACCATGGGGCCACGTTTTTAAATGGCCTTCAGTCTGGCTTTTAAGTTTGTGTTCCCAGGTTTGCACTCTCAATCAATTGTAGAAAAAAATAATTTCAGGCCCAATTAGCTGTGAACCTCCATCTACCATGTTTAGAGAAACCTGAATAAATTTATGATTGAAACAAAAATGGGAGAATGAGGCAGAACTTGAACTTACCCTAGTGCAATAGGTTTGACTGCTGTTTTGTTTTACTCAGATTGTATCGTCTTTTCTTTTTAAATTACAATGGTGTTGCTTGATGCTGGTGGCAGCACTCATCAATGTCTCTATAAGGATGGGAAACATCAATATAGTATGTAGTAATGGAGCAAACTCTGTCAGAGGTTGAGCATATTTGTCCCTTTACCTGAGCCCGTTGTAATATTCAGGATTGAAAACCAGGTGTCAGTGTCTTCAGGTAAACTGTCATTTACTTGAGCCAAGATTTCAACTCCAGACTGTTTAGGTGGGGGACATGTGGGGCATGCCACACAAAACTTAATATCAATTTTCATAAGAACTGTTAGAACCTTGCTTTTTTCTCCAGGCTGCTCCAGGAGTAGGACCATAGAACAACAACATGCCCATGAGAGAGATGATTTGGTCCAGAGTGTGACAAGTTTAGTTTCTGTGCAAATATTCCAGGATCTTTTGATGCCCTGAGAGTAGCAAGATTAATTTTCTTGCCCTTTTCTGTGCATTTCAAGATCTTGCAGTCTCTCCCACTAGAAGAAGAGGAAAAGACTGAGCACATAAGGAATTGAGAACAGCATGATTTTCAATACAGTCTGTCACCTAAAATAATTTCCCCCATGGGGATCAATACGGTCCTAATTAAGGTCACCCTAAGGACTGATGTTCTTGGCAAATTTCCTTTTACAAAGAGAGCTTTCTTAATGAACTTTTTCATAGGTCTGTTTTGTCATGCTTACCAGTACTGAGTTTCTCACTTTCAGCTATGAAAACAACTGTGAAAACTCATGCTTTCTTATAGAATCAGTTTACTGATAAAACTTGTATACTATACAAGTGATCAAGCTGAACCTCTCATACAGCAAAAAGTCTGCGGGAAGTGCTGTATGTACCTCTCCTCTTTTCTTACATTGACAGACCATTGCTTATAGTGAGTAAATACTGCATGTGAAGAAGCACTATTTGCTCAACTTCAGGAAAAGGAAGTTGAAGTGTGAAATTTTACTGCTCCTCAGAAAGTCATGTGAACGTTACCACTTTCTTGTACGATGCATGCTTTCACTGCATTGTACAAGAGCTGTTAAATTCTCTTTGGAACAGTTTGGCTTCAAGTCATGCTGTCTTGATGGTTCCTGTGAGAAGAAGGACATGTCTTGGAAATCTTGAAGATAGAAATCACGTGCTCGGCATTGTATTTCTACCCCTCCTCTGGGGAAAGGAGAAAATGTACTTTGCATAGAACAGATATCTGTCCCCAGAATGGATGGCTGCCTTTTTAAACTGCAACATTTCAAAATTAGTTGACCCTAGTAGAGGATGCTGCTGTACTCTATCCTTCTCATGAAATTGAAGCCAGAGGCTGCTCTCAGGGAAGCTGCCCACCATTTTCTGAAAATACACATGAATCTTTGATCATGCCTGATATAAGACATTCTGATTTGTGAGAAATGGTCTTCGGTTTGTTTTTTGTCGTCTTCTGTAACCGAGAGTTTATTAGGCTTTATAACAAACCAGCAAGCAAACAAAAGCACCCCCTTTGTTAGAGAACCTTTTGTTTCATTGCAGTAAATGTATCACCAACTTACTGTAAAACAAGGAGAAAGGAGAGAGAGAGGGAATTTTACCACTGATGACTGAGTCTTTATGCTGATGGTCCATAAGGATGTAAGATCCATCTAATGCATCCTTAAAGTATATAATGAGACATGTTTCTGTCCTGCGATGTTCTATGAAGGAGGTCGTTAGTCTCTCACAGCCACAATCCTAAGAAACACAAATCAAACAATCTTCTTCCTTCGTGGAGGTGTGATGTTTTTGCACAACACAATGATTGCCTTCACATTCCCACTGCAAAGTCTTAATTACAGTCTCAGGGAACACTAGAAAATAGCCTATATATACGTGGCAAGACTACATCCTGAGTTTGGCAGGAGCTTTTTTTGGCAGAGGCTGCAAGCGGCCTTACATTGGTCACTTCAGTCCCCAGCTGCTATCTGACAGATGTGCTGGAGGGAACAGCATCAGGCTGTTAGTACTTCTGGTCTCCTTGGTAGGCTTTCAGCCACCAGATGTGTGATGGAACTCACAATCTCTTTAAATCAGAAGAGCCTAATAAATAAAGATGAGGTTCCTCTAGTCTGAATAGTTTACTATACAGGAGGAAGTAGAAAGCAAGCAATTTTTGTAGTGACATTTAAGGTATGAAAGAGCAGTTCAAAGCAGGCTAACATAAACACTAAGAAGATAACAAGTTTGAGCTACTTGGAACTCTCATGGGAAGGAAAAGAAATACCCTTCCCTTTGAATACAGCTATTTTAGGTTGATTTTGGTCAGTCCTGCACTGTTGCTGGAAAGGATCCCAGGTTCCCATCTCCAGGATGCAGTTATGGCACAGTTTAAGAGCCACACAGCACGCAGGACTGAGCCATGTCCCCATATCTGGGACACATTATGGGCATACAGTTTAGCCTCATCCCCTAGACGAGTTTGAAACAATCCTGTAATTGCATCTGGGGACAGGCAGGTTGAACTGGAGTTCCCTGACCCAATTATAGTTGTAAGTCTGACAAAGCTTACCTCTCAAAGCAGGTTAAAAAGCTAAAGGGACAGATTCATGTTACGTGCTGAGCATGAAAGTTTCTTTGAAGCAGATCCACAGTGCTCTAACCCAAAGTTCAATAGGCACTGTGCCAGTCCCTCTGCTGTATCCCATGTGAACTTTACATTGCTTTGCTTATTAGTGGCATTCAGAATGGTTGATGTATTTTTCATCTTTCAGTCAGTCTTGTGGTATAATGTAAATCATACAGTCCCTTTCCTCCCTAGCAGGAGGGGCTGCTTTTTCCAACTTTGAGAACACCAGATGCAAAATACTTGACTTTTACCAGCGGAGGCTAAACTTTCTTCTGTAATAAATAAGTTCTGTTTTTCCTGTTTACTTATACGTCTCTTACTCATTGTATTTAAATGAGGAATTTACTTGCTTGACTCAAAGCCAAATCTTTTTAAGCTATGCCTTGTTGAAGGAGAGTATCTAAGACTAAAAGGCGGAGCTGATCTGCCAGTAAAAGTCTCAGTTACCCCTATCATACGAAAACAGTTGGTATCTGCTTCAGGGACATTTCTATAAGTAGACACATGTACACTTAATATTTTGCAGTTGATGGGAGCAGATGTTGAATTTTCAACTTACTGGGCTCTAATGCTTCCTTAAAAGCCTTTTGTTTCCTCTTGTCTTCATCATATGAGAAGTCTGACTAGCCCTAGAATGGCACCTCAGGTTTTCTTAGGTAGAATTTCAGCTCCACTGGCATTAATCAGAGTTTTGCCATTGTCTTCAGTGTAATAATTACGTATCTGCTGCTCAATAGCCTGACTTTAATGCCCCATGTTTTCATGCAAAGCTTCATGACGATTTTAAGCTCACTAGACTGAAAAGCTTTCGGTTGTCAATTCATTAGAGGTGTTAAATTCTTTAATAATATGTACTCATATAATTGTTACATACAGTTGAAAGAAGTAAAAAGTGGAAAGACTGGAGGCCATAAGGACAGGTACTGAGGAGGTACTCCTCAATGAAAAAGCTATTACTTGCATTAGAGGTCTCCTAAGAAAATGCTTAATTCCGAGTACTTTCTTTGATCCCATACATTCCTAGTTAAATATGTGGCTAAATGGGCCAAAGAAAAAAGGCAAACATGATAAGAGCACATTGAGGCATGTTTGGAATGAAAACTTGTGATACTGCAGTCATGAAAATGCCTGTAGGTGATCTAACTTACGGGCTGTATTCAAATTGATATGGCTAGCTCATATATCAATTACAATGAAAATATGGGCTTTAGGGGCCTGCCAAAAACTCTTGATACATGGACACTCATCTGTTGTTTGGGCCAATGCACAGTAATTGATACCTGAGCTAAGTAGGTTAAAGACAGGTAGCATCTATATAACAGATTGCACTGTTGTGTGGAGATAGCTAAACCATTGTAAAATAAGTTAGCATGGGTGCTGCAAACAGCACTGGAATCATATGCAGAGCTCAAGGTAGGCTAACTTAAAGGACTAGGAAAAAAAATACATGTCAGTTGAGAAAGTAGAAAGCAGTGGGGCAACAAAATTTTTAACTAGTGTATGACTGATATCGTACAGAAAGAATCAAAAGGAAAAAAAAAGAACAAAAGAAAAAGAAACAAAACATTGAAAGGAAGAATTGTATATACAAGAAACAAAACCTGGGAACTAAAAAAATCTGAAGCTATTAGAAAGGAGCTATAGGACTATTATTAAAATGAAGGAAAGGAAATAGATAGAAGAAAGTGAGAAATGTGGAAAGTCCACGTAGAATAAAGAAAGATAACAAGGAGAATTCCAGAACCTTGTGAAAAGCATTTTCTTATGAGTATGCTTTGCTGCAGGACCTCAATTTTGTAACTTACTTTCAGCGTTTGTTGCTGGAGGAGCCAAAGCCTAAGGGCAGGAAAACAGGAAAGCATTCCATTGAAATCAAATCTAAATCCAGACATCAGCCTGGTTTTCAACTTACAGCCTAACTCTAAATCCCTTTAAAGTTTGCTTGTCACTTAATTGCACTACAAAATCTTGGCAGCCTCCTCACATCACAATTCTAAGCTGTCAAAGTAAGTAAAAGTAGATATAAAGCCCCTCTAACGTCTGTCAACTTTTAGAAACTATTTTCTAGCTGCAATTATGTACCAAGCAGTAAGTTCATTGTGTCGGGTCATAAAGCCCAACCTAGCAAATTAAGGTCCATCAAACTTACTTGGTCCTTGCTTTATTAGGTGGCCTTTCTGTAACAATAAAACCCACCTTTATTTATCATATCCAGAACTGGAGTCTTTGATCTCAAGTTTCACATAATGCAAGTTTGTTTGAACTTACATACAAAGAAAAAGATAATTAAAACAAGTAAAAATGCTCTCAGTTCACTCTTAAGTGGCAGAAAAGCTCTCAATTAAATGCATAGGCAATGGTGAACATTTTAACTGGGGTATTTCCTATGGATGTCTGGTGTATATATAGCAACGTGTAGCACTATAGTAGTCTCTTATCATCTTCCTGACAAGCTACTGTAACCTATGAGTCTCATGAAGAAATAATAAGGTCCCAGATACCTGCATGACAGTGCATGGAATATTGTGGTCTGTTACCTTGTGGATGTGGTGCATCCATCTGTAATAATTACACAATAAGTCCAAGTTATTTTACCATTGCATTGAAATTTTGTAGCATAAACAATGCCTAGATACTTTACCGTTGACTAAATGAAGGAGAGCGTATAGGAGTGAGGGATTAAATAAGGGAAAGTTTTCTAAACTATAGAAAAATGGCATTGAGATACAGGTTGGTGATTACTATGCCACATATCAATAAAAATGTGGTTTCAAACCAAAGTATTTGATCAGTCATCACTGTAATTAGTGAACAACAGAGTGTTCTGATTCAGATTTCACATACTTGCACTGCACCAACAGAACTCTGTGGATTTTAATAACATTACCTCTGCTTTGTAGTACTTCTTATAGGACTTGCACTATGCCATTTAAAAATATTACGTTATTTAATACGCTTGCACCACAAAACATTCCGTAATCTTAAAATCTCCTGTTAGCAGTTTACTGAGAATGGAGATGCTGAGTAGAGGCACAGGCCTGATCTTTATAGTAAGAGGAGAGCTCAGTGTAGTTGGATTTTGTTTTTCAAGCCGAGTTATTTTTAAAGGGTAGTTGTTCGAACCTGGAGAAATTCAGTCCTGGAAATAAGGAGAGAGAGATATATATAAATAAATAAATCTAAATCTTAATATTTTCATAGAAATAGTGGTTTTCTTCCCTATATGCTTTTTGAAAGAAACAGTTACAGGTACTTAGATGGGTTCTGTGTTGCTATGGAAATGTTAGGAAGGGGTAAGCAAAGAAGAAGGACAATTCTGTTTATAAAGAAAACAGAAAGCAGGTGAAAGGAAGAAAATATAATTACTCCCATTTTACAGCTGAGAAATTTCAGCACAACAAAGATAAAGAGCCCAACTGTTGTGGCAATCTATCAATCCTTTTAGGTTCACCTGTCATTTAGGCATCATTCTGCCTGCAGGGTATTCACAAAACATCTACAAATCATTACCCTCCCCTCACCCTCTACCTTTTACCTGCTTCTGCATACAGATGCACTCCTTCATCATAGCTGTCAAAACTCTCTTTTGTAAAAAGACCCCACAGTCACCCCCCCACCCCCACTTCTAAAGAAATATTGCAAGGCCCAGCTATCAACAGGAGAACTCAGTGCAGGAAGAACAGGCACTACCAGCAATGAGACGTTGCTTTCTGGCCCACTGAATGTCAGAGTGTGGATGTGGGCCATCTATTCATAACATGTCACAGTAACTGTGCAGCCTGATCATTTTTGTTGTATCAGAACTGATGGTGGAGGAAATGGGTGGGTCATATATCTCTGCTCAGCCTTGACAGTAAGTTTGGCACTCTCCGATTGTCAATGGTGAGAGTCAGAAACATGTCCAACCCACTAGGAAGAGGTTAGAACTGAAAACAAGTTCAAATTTAAATAAAAAAAAACTTAGTCACATGACTAGAGCCTTTCCACTCCTCCTTCACTCCTGTTAGGCATTCCTCAGTCATTCCTGAAACTTAGTCTGCAGCTGATCAGTGCCTGAATCTGGATTCAAGCTGATGTTCAGGGTCAGCAGAAGCTGTCTCAGAGACATCAGCTAAGTGATGCATCAGGAGAAGAGAGTGGACGAAATAAGGGAGAAGGTGGCCAGCCCCATTACATGTGCAAGAAATCAAGTACTTCAAGTACCAACCCAGATGGTGTGGTACCACAGTTCCTTGTTAGAGCAAGGAGCCTGAAAAATAAAATCCAACAAAAAAGCCTTCCCTGTGTCAGAATCCTGTCCCAGTAGGTAGGCAAGAAAATTGTTCCTCAAGAACAGAGTAGAAGGAACAGAAGTTGTTCCTCAAGAATGGAGCAGAAGAGGGCCCTCTGCCCACGTTCTTTGCAGTTGCTTTACCAGACAACCTATATTGAGCCTGAGACAGAGGACAAGCTATTCCTAAAGCCAGAGAACCCATACTCTGATCCAGAACCTGGTGACTATAACTGTGGTCATAACAGCTATACATCCTTCTCTGAACTTTTAGTGTATAGCTCCTGGTGTGAAAAAGCTGGTGGAAGAAAACCACCTGACTGAGGATTCTGGAGTCATGCTACAAAATGGGCTACTTCTCTTTGGTCACAGTGCTGGATGTCAAGAAATGTCTAGGATGAAGGACACACTGACTCCACACTTAGAGATGATGCTCACCTGCATGTCACTTCCATCACACTTCCACCAGACTTCCACACCACAAGAGGACAGTCAACCAGGATCTGATACTCTTTGATCTCAACTGTGCTCTTTTCCCTTCTCTACATGTTGTATATTTCTTTTGTAATAAATCCTTTGTTTCCTTGAACTTCATTCAGGCTTGGTATGTCTTTCTTACTAGAGTTGTGTTCGTCTTGCCTCTTAGGAGAAAGAGGATGGAATAGCCATCTAGTGAGAGGGATTGGCCAGGAGGAGAGGCCAGATATCATCTAAATAACCCAGAATGAGTCATGGACTGAGCCTGGACTGAGAGCAAAAGAATAGTTGCAGCCTTTTTCACCTAAAACTTGATTCATGTGAGGCTTTTTACATATTCAGCAAGGAGTGCATCACAGAAAAGATGTCGAAGTGTTCATATGTGATGTGTAGGAAGCTGGAGTTGTTAGGTCTTTGCATTTCTTCCCAGAACTTGTTAGGTAGCTTATGTCACTAGTGTACTGCCTTGCCTCAGGGTCCTGTCTTTCATCTCTTACCACACTTGTGGATAGAAATCCAGATTACTCTCATATTTCCTGTTCCAGTCCTGCCCCCAATGAACCCAGGAGTCCCTATTGCTTCCTTTCTAACTCCCAGAACTAACCATAGCCTTGGTCTTAGTGATAAACTAGGGCATCACCTACAGCTTCTGCCAGCCACCCCTATCCTAACAGCCACTCCATGCTAATCTCATCTAGAAAAATCCTGCACTTGTTATATCATTTCTCTCACTGTTTACTAATCTACCAGCCAGGACAAGCCCTTAAGGAATCACCGCTTTCATCTGGTGTTCAAGCCTCCTTTCTGCTTCAGGAATGACAGATCTAATCTAGGGTAGAGTAATGATAATTCAAGTATGACCAAAAATAAGGACTTTAAGGGCAGCAGTGGAAGAATGTAAATGTCTTGAAAGTAGGAGAAACACCATGATAGGGCTTGGATGCAAATCTGAGATGTCAAGGTTGTCAGAGTTTTGTGTGCTAAACATGTGTGAAGAGTCACCTAAGAGGTGTAAGAGGCTTTACATTTCTAAATGTAGATGCCAACATAACATAAACGTCAAATGATTGACAGGAGTATATGAGCATGTGGGGAAGGAGAAAAGAAGCGGCAAACAAAGCTTAGACACCAGCACAACCTGAGATGTATAACAGGGCTGAATCCTAGCTTGAATGACTAACTTATTTCCCAAAGTGAGTTGAAAAATCTGTAAATGCAGCCAAGAACTGAACCTATCACCTGAATTCCCATTCTTCATCTTCTACAGCTGTGGTCTAAGCCTACTTCAAAGTCATCCTGTAGACTGTAAGGCCTCTTTAACCAAGCTACTGTAGCTGATAATGTCTAACAAAAGCTAGTCCAAGGCTATTTACTTAAAACAGCTGCCTTCATGATGTATTTTTCTAGTGTTACCGTTGAAAAAAAGAAAATTACTTCAACAACAGAACATGTCTATACAGCAAGGTGTAGCCTGTTCAAGTCTCTGACTCAGACGAGAAACACTTCTCCATGGAACTGGTGTAGCCTTGTTGTCTTGGCTATCATTGAGCCCAAGTCCGTGCTGCTGTGGAGAGGCAGGACGACGCAGCTCAGGCTCGCAGCTGGGCAGCTTCTGAGCCTGAAGTGGCTTGTTTGGCTGAAGTGCAGACAGCAGGTGTGCATGACTGGCTACCCCTGAACAGTCAAGTGTCACTGAAAGAAGCTGTAAGAGGTAAAAGGATAAATCTTGGAGATAAATTTGCTAATTCAAATCCTAATCTAATTTCCTCAGTGAGCAAAATTGAGATTCTTACCTTCAGATACTCCATAGTATTGAAGTTGGGTATGGGGGCTGCAGTTTACACCCCTTTCTCTAAGAATACATTGATGTAAAATCCAATAGGAAAATCTCAGATGTTTCCAGTCTTTTTCTAGACTCTGGTGTCTGTTATGCCTTCTGGTTATTACAACCTAAAGAAGAAAAGATTGAAAAATAAAAAGGATGAATAATAACTTGAAAATACCTTTTAAGTCTTCTAGAATGTAAAAAAATCAATGTTTGATTACATTTCACAGGCAACATGTACAGCAGGCTGTTCATTACTTCAGCTACATACTGATTTTTCTAGCTTCTGGTGACCAAAGAATTTAAGAAGAAATACTGTCTTGTGATACTTTTTCCTGGTGAGATTTCTGATAACATATAGCAACTGGTCCACCATCACCAGTTTACTAACATCACTATGAACTGTAATATGGATCAACTGTTGGAACAACTAATGCTGCAATCACTATAGCAAGTGAAAGAAAGCGCACAAGTCGCGGAAGTGTGCCTATGTGCAGAGATGTGCTTGCACACCTAGACGGGGCAGGCAGTCAGAATGCAACTCACTTAGGCAGAAAAGGGGGAGATGGGTCGTCTCAGAGAAGTGTGATTTGATGCAGGAAGAAGCCATTCTATCTATGGTGTTTACTTTAGTTTTAGGCAAAACGGAGGGGATCCTGATAGTTAAGAATCTTTGATGTGGGTTTGGAGCTTGTGTAAAGTATCAGTAAAGCTATAGGACCCACTAGAATTATATCAGTTCAGAAGGGTGTATATAAGAACTTAAACGCTTTGCTTACAAGAAATGGTATACATCACTATGCACTATGGTTAAACAGGGATGTGGCTTCTTTGGAAAAGCTTACTGAAGCTTAGTGCTGCTCTCAAGTTGGTTGAGTTAAATTATACTTTGTGAGAAAACAGAAAGACCAGGCCTATGGCTGCAGATTAGATCTTTCCAGTGCCCAAAGCCATATGTACTTAGTATGTACTTTGGCATAAAACGGTTAACTTCTATATAAGATGATTAAAAATGTCCTGGTCTTGCCTGCCTTTGTTGGGTAATATACCCTGAAAGAGAATAGAGGGAAACCTGAATAGGGTAGTAGTCTTTCTACTAACTCTTGCTACCAAGATGTGCCATAGAAGGTCCAGGCACAGGAATACCAAGAGGAATTTTGGGGTGCTGAGAACAAGAAAGCTTGGGGATCAGGCCTTCTATGCTCATATTCAAAGGAAAAGAACTCAGGGGCAGGAGTGTACTTCGGCTTTAGAACTGAGGATGGAGGATCAAAGACAGAAACTGAAGTAAAAAAATTCTATAGTAAAGGCTGCTTAAAGGAAAAAAGATCCTCTTCATCCACCCCCTCATCTTTGTTATCATTCATCTGTGACAAAAGAGCAGAGACTGACAGTTAAAGGAAGCATCTCTGTAAAAGCAGGGGGAGTAGAAATATGACCATTTTCTTTTCTATAGGAAAGGACAATTGAACCCAGTTCTAATATTAAAATAGATACAAAAAAAAAATATTTTACTTGGTTATTTGCTGAGAGGGGAGAAAAGACTCCTTTTTTCCATTAGCACAGTTAGGGGAACTTGAAAGGTTAAACAGACATAAATTCCTGAGAGGTAACAATGTGATATGGGACTATAGAGAGTATAGCAATGTGATGCTAGGATATTCTCAGCAGTGCTGTTATAGAGCATTTGCTGTGTTAACGTTACCTTATACTATAAATTGATGTATCTTTTGCTGTATTTTACTAGGTATTTTAGTTTGTATTTGAGTTGTATACTTCCACTGTGTATTCCTGTTGCATATTTTAGTAAGATATATAATTCTGCCACAACAAAAGGAGATGCAATAAAGCTTGACTGATTGATGCTGCTTGTATATTTTAGACTGGCATTGGGAATCAGCCTGAATTTGCAATTCGGCAGTAAATGAATATTGATACAAAAACTATTCATGTAACACAAAACTTGTTACTCTATATTCTAGTAGTGTTTTCTTTACTTGTTTGGCTGGATTTGAGATGTCTCTTAACCCATCTAACCAGGATAATAGGAGTAAAAATATTTTTACTTCTGAAAGTTGCAGGATGCAATGGCTCTGAATGATTAAAATAGAACAAGCACATGAAAAGCTATTCTTTGACAGCTAGATTTTTTACTGTTTCTGCTTTATGTCCTTTTAGCATAATATCCAATGTTACATGCAAATTCTACCTGACTATAGAAGGCAGAAAGTTTCTTGAAAATAAATGCTTCATTCTCTTTTACCATCTGTGAGAGAGAGGGATGGAATCCACTTCTTGGCTCATTTTAAATAATTGTATGATATCAAAGCAAGAATACCATGAGGTAGGGAAGGAGAAGGATTGTGTCTTTCCTTAAAAAGAGGTGTGGTTTTCCACTTTTATCCTTCTCCTCAGAGAAGGTAGACAATGTCAAGTTCCCTAAATCTATGTAAGCAGCAGTGTTTGTTATGAGGAGATGGGAAGATGCCTAAGGAGATTTAAAGGCAGGAGGAAGGAAAGCCCTACTGAGACACTTCAGCAATAGGAAAGGTAGTAGCATCTCCTGCCTACCTTTCAGGAAAATTATGAAAAAATAAACAATGACAATAACATTAATCTTAGAAGACCCTTTGAAAAAGATGTTACAAGTTCCCCTCTTGGGTAACAGACCATTGTGTCTGTGGCTCTGGTCTGACATAATAAATAGCTTCCTGACACCCCTGCAAGGGCTTCTCTGTTCTTTCTCTTTACCCAGAACCCCCAACCCCCCCCGCTGTTATTTACCCATAAATTTCTTTGATGGGCAGTGATGTGTATCAGGAGTACCAGATTTGATATAAATCTTTGGAGCCCTCGATTATTTAAAAAGTCTTTCAGAGCTTTTTCCTTCCTCAGACACTGGGTTTTGAAATGTGTCTGAGTCGGCAGGTCTTTCCTGGGTCTTTCCTTGTTAATAACAGCTGCCTCCTTTGGAAGTCCTCTGTTCCCCTTCCTTGCTTGACCATGTCAGATCTTTCATCAGTTGAGTGCTGAATGAGCAAAATGACTGAATTAGATAATACTCCACAATGTACCAGATTTCAAGTAGTTAGAAAAAAATAGACATGAGATTCAGAGAGAACACTAATGCTCTTTTAAAGCATGCTGGCTCACATACTAAAAGTCATTGCTAACACTGGTGTGCCCTCAGAATGAGCGGTAACAGGCCTATGAATAAAATGAAGTTGATTAGCTATTCCTGAAGAGCGT